>NW_009626490.1:0-204 GCF_000690535.1 Cariama cristata
GTGGAGCACAAAGCCGGCACCGCCGCTTGCCGAAAATCTCCCATCCATCTGTTTGACCGCAGCAACGATTAGTATTTGCTAAATCATTTGGTTTCTGGGCTTGGAGGGAAGTCGGACAGATCGCCTGCCCGGCACGGCCACAACCATCATCCGACTCCCACCACCACCGTCACCCGGCTCCCACCACCACCACAGCCCCGCTCA
>NW_009626491.1:0-24820 GCF_000690535.1 Cariama cristata
CGTGGGCCTACGGGACCCTGCCTAAGGGCACAAGGAGCCATCCCACCGCCACCCCTGGCCAGTACACTGCCTATTCACAGATTTACTACTTTTGCTTATGTTTACTTACTCCAGCAATGTTTAATTGCCTCTCTGTGCTGTATTAAGGGATCTCTAAAGCTTCTAATAAAACCACGTGTTACTTAAGGGAAGCGAAGGAATATGTGGAGGGAAAAAAGCAAGTTTTGCTATTGGAGCTGACACTATTTCCTAGGGCTACTAGTCCTTGTCTGGGGCCCTGAAATACCAGGGTGAGCTGGGATCGGTTTCCCCTTGCTGTGCAGTGCGTGCCCGGGGTTCTTGCTGTCTTCTCCTTGGTAAAGTTTCTTCTCCTTTCTTACTCCCGTATAATAAACATTTAGTTTAGCCATCGGGGCAAGCCCAGCCATTGCAGTGGATTAGGGGCATGCATTCAGGAGCATATCTGAAAGGAGCAGCCATCGTGGTTAGTAGTTTACTATGTCTTGGGCGATGGAGAAGTGATCCTTTAAACTCATCTTCTGTTTTGTCACCTCAAAAGGTAATGGTTATCTGCTGAGGTATTGTTAACCAGAGATTTTCTATGTATGAGCCTATATGAAAAAAGGGAGTACAGAATGTAGTTAAAATGAAACTTTGCCTAACTTTTCGTAGTTCAAATGCTTAGCCTTTTTACTGTTCTATTAGAATATATATTTTTTTCTATCTTTTCAGACTATAATTTTGATGTTGTTAATGGGACACAAAACCTGACCCATATGAAATTGTTCAAGGCGTTAGCATTAAACAAGGGAGTTGTTAACATTTCAGCCTTTCTAAAGCTTGCAGCAAGTCTTTATCAAATAAAGGATTCCAACATTACAGTCCTTCTGGGAAATTCCAAGTACTTGAAAGCATTATAAGCAGCTATCCCCTTTCCATATCATTCTTTTTGTGCCTGTTACCTTCTAAGATCAGTTGATAGCTTACTAGTGAAAGCATCTTTTATTCCTCTTTCCCCCAGGTTAAAAACATCTGGCTCTTCTCTTTAAGAAGAGCTACAGGCCAGGCAGATTGGCCCAGAGACTATTGTTCCTTTTCTCTCAGAAAACTGCTTCAAGTGATTGAGCTCTTCAGTGAGGTGTGGCATACCCCAGCTGCTCTGCTACCAGGCTTATTTAACTGGTCTGGCACATGTAATTCTTCGCATAGAAACAGCTCCTGTTCTCCAGAAGCCCTGGCAGCAGATGGTGTGTAAGCAGTTTGAGAAGGCAGAGGGGTGGCAGAGTCTTAGTCAAGGGAAGAGCCATCCTGAGGATGTTCTGCAGAGAGGAGTCTGAACTAAGCTCTTCAAGGCTGGCGTCGCAAAGCTGCTTTTGGCAGAGAGCTGAAAAATTGGTAAAACTGAGCATGTTGCCAGAAACTGCTGCCCAGCACTGGTTTAGAGTTTTCTTACAAAGTCTATGTATGTAATTCAGACCTGTTGCTCAGAAGATGTTAACCAGAGCTGTCAGCCTGCAGAGAGACCAATTTACACATTCATGACCTCAGAGTCTGCATGCAAAGGGCTTAATTTCATGTATACTTTAAATTGTAGTAAATAAAGTCTTGCTTGTCTCTGCCTGCTTATTCCCCCTATGCCTGGCCAGCTCTTTCCTTGTACAAGCCTTTGCTTTTGCACAGCCACATGGAGAGCTGGACTGGGGAACTAAACCAGAACAAAGCCAACCTGCATCTACCCTACCCTCCCTAAGACAGTTCCCAGCCCTAAAGGAAGAAGGGAGTGGGAACACAGTGGACGAGTGTGGGTTTTTTTCAGCAAATGTTGGCTTATTGCAGCTTAAATACATATGTTATTGCGACGCAAGAGAGTACATCAAGAAAATATATCTTGCTAAGCATTGAGCTGCTGACCCTACTGTTGTAAGAAGTGGCAATGTGGTGTTCAGAATTTACAGGGTTTCTGCCGTCCTTCACATCAGACAATTTGGCCATTTCATCACTGTGCTGCTACTCCTTCTGTAAATTAGATGAGAATAGTCATCTACCCTATGGGTCATGAGCAACTTGTATTTGGAATATTCTTTGAAGGTATAAAGTGTTAATGGGTACTAAGTACTGCACTCTAATAGAAATTGATAAGTATTGGAATGTTTTGTAATGATGAGGCTGTACTGTGGAAATGAACAAATAGTGCTGAATTTTTTTCTCATTAGGATAAATTCTTGGGTTTTTTTAATGAATGGAGGACATCTGTCCTGATCTCTAAATATTGTAAAAACTATAGCTACCTTTTGATTCCTGTGTTGAGTACATACTAGCTCTGTTAGCAGCATGCCCTGTTCTGGCCAGTGTTGCTTTGACAATAGTTCTGTGGTACAGTTGGCATTTTCACAGACTTACCTTGGAATGTGATAGCATTCTTTTTTATAGGTGCTATATTTGGATGAATTTTGTATTTTTTTAATTTTTTTTTTTAAACAGATCTGTCGTCTTTTGCCAGGTGTTCAAATCACAGCTCAGTATTTCTTCGGTCAGTGATCAAGATGCCTACAGAGCAGGATTACAGCCAGTTAGCCAGTGGAAAGCCTATGGCCTCAATGGTTATCCAGGTAGGTACTTCTGATTTCAAGAAAAATTAAACACAGCCTTGTTGCTTTGAATTCAGGCATCTTCCATCTTATTCTCCTTGTCCTACTTGAAAAAGCTATTTTGGTTTGCCTAAGTGTAATTTATTTTAAGTGCAGGAGGGCAAATGAGTTGGCTAAAGGGTGGGATGCGGCAATATATATGAAGGTGAGAACAGAAGGGCCAGTTGTTTCACAGTCTGTGATCAACCAGACTATCTCTCATGAGAATGGATTCCCATGGCCTTTGATAGAGATTTTATATTTCTGTACCATCTATTTTTCTTCAACATATGTCATGAAAATTAGATAAGTGACTGAAATACAGTCATTTCAGGGCTGAAGTGTGGCATCTACTTGCTGGTGTAGAACACTGAGTACAATAAGCGAGTAAGAACCTCTTGTCCTATTCAAGGTACCAAGTAATTTCATTAGGCAGGTTATTTCAAAAACTGAAATAGATCTTAGGTTTGCAAGTCACCTGGTAGAATCACCGAAAGATGTTAGGTGGGAAGAGACCTCCAGAGGTCTAGTCCAGCTCCTTGCTTAAAGCAGGGTCAAGTTGAAAGTTTGATCAGGTCACTCAGAGCTTTGTATGGGTGAGTTTTAGAAATCTCCAAGGATAAAGATTACACACCGTCTCTGGGTGCCTGTTTGGCTGCTCTTGTGATTTCCCCCCCCCTTATATCCAGTCAAAATTTGCCTTGCTGTAATTTGTGGCTGTTCCTCTCACGATCTTGCTGTTCACCTCTGAGAAGCCTCTGGCTCCACCTTCTCTATAATGCCCCTTTAGGTAGCGCTTACTGATACAGGCCAATGTGTAATCAGCCTTTATTGCCGCAAGGGGGCACTACT
The DNA here is from genome assembly GCF_000690535.1 of Cariama cristata. Taxonomy (NCBI): domain Eukaryota; kingdom Metazoa; phylum Chordata; class Aves; order Cariamiformes; family Cariamidae; genus Cariama; species Cariama cristata. Next base: position 3,480 of record NW_009626491.1, read on the forward strand.
AACGTGTGCTCGGTTTGTCCTCCGGGACCCCCTGGTCCTTTGCATTAGAGCTGCTCCCTGGTCCTCAGGCCCTCAGGCTGTACTGTTGCATGGGGTTATTCTGCCCTAGGTGCAGAATTACCACTGTTGAACTTCCTGAGGTTCTTGTTGGCCCATTCCTTTGGTTTGTCAAGGTCCCTTTCAGTGGCAGCGGTAGCCTCCAGCATATCCACTGCTGCCCCAATTTAGTGTTATCTGTAAGTGTGATGAGGATGAACATCCCGTTGTCCAGGCTGTTGATGTAGATGTAGTTATCAGTCTTGACCCCAGTATCAACCTGAAGAACATAGTTCATAACAGCCACGGGTTAGACTTTGAACCATCAAATCACTATTCTTTAAGCCTGGTGTCCCAGCCAGCTTTTGCTCACTCTTTTAGTTTACCCATAAAATCTGTGAGCCCCCAGTTTGGTTCCAGTGATGCTGCAGGAGACTGACTGGAAAACTTTGCTAAAGCCAAGGTAAACAGCATCCCTGCTCTCCACTTGCCTGGGCATCTCACTGTAGCAGGCAGTAAAGCTGGTCAGACAAAATTTGCCTTCAGTAAATCCATGTTGGCTGTTCCCAGACACCTTTTGTCTGTAAATGGCTGTCGTGAAAGTTTGCTCCATAATCTTCCCAGGGTTTTGGTAAAGCTGATGAGTTTGTACTTCCCGAGATCCTCCTTATTTCAGGGGTTTTTGTTTGTTTGATTTTGGTTTTTCTCATGTTTCTTTCAGTTCATCAGAACTGCAGTCAGTGTCTGTGTTAGTTGCTATGAAACCAGTCTACCATTTCTGAAACTGAGGCAGCCACAGTAGCCATCTGGCATGGTTAATACACAGGGAATTGAATAATTTCAGGAGAAAGGCTTCCACCTCTTCTTGCCTCTATACATTTTTTTGTTCCACTTACTTGTCATATTATAGCTGCCCTTGCTTGGTCTCACTTGTCATTTTATGTCTGTCTAAATGCCTTTCCTAGCAATTACATGGGAGGGGATCACAAGTGTTCCACTTAACTGCATTTTTCTTCTGCTTTGACAAAGAAAACCTTTCACTAAAATGAAATGCAAATACACTAACAAATTCTGAGGCCTGTTTAGAATCAAGTCATGTGTGGACAAGAATAATATTTTATCCTTTTCCAGCTACCTTTATCTGGACATCCTAAAGCACTATATGTAACTGTCCCAATAGCTCTCTAAAATAATTTAGAATTTATTTAGCGTGTCTATGGGCAAAGGGAAGTAATTTGATTTTGTCCCCACAGTGAGCAATCAAATATAAGATTAAGGAAGCTGGGTGAATTTCTGTTGTGGTGTCCTGAGTTCTGTAAGATGTGGGTGATGCTGTCTTTGGGTCTTTGTAACTGACACAAATTGGTTTTATGAGGGGTTGTTCTTGTTGCTAGACATCTGTGTGTCTTATACTTCTTGTGACTGAGGCTGGAGACCTAGGTGTAAATTAATTCCTAGTGTGCTGCAACATTTTGCTGCAGTAACAGAACGTAATCAAGGCAGATTCCTTTAGTATACAGATCCCCAAAGAATTAATCTTTTGCCCATTCCACTCAGACCAACTCTTTTAAAGCCAAGACGTTCAATTGTGTTGCCTTCAAAGCTTGTCTGTGGTGTTCTGTAGTCAGCTCAGATTGCTACAGAAATGTATTTCTTGCTCTTCTCCCTCCCATGTGTGGAAAGTCACTGATGTCTAGCACTATTGGCCCTCACAGGAACTATTAGTCTTGAACATTAGTGTAGAATTTTATAGTAAAATTCTGCAACTGTTAGAAATTCAGGGGTTTGTGCCTTTCTTGACATCAGAAGCCTTGCAGTAACCCACTTTTTAGTTCTCGCTTTTGTAAATCTAGACTAATCTGGTTTCTTAGGAATAAGCAATTAAAGGTTTGGAGAGACATGAGCATGTTCTAAGCTTCTGATACAAGAGTCAAAATTGGGATTCTTGTTTTCAGCTCTGTGTGGAACTAGCCCTCCAGGCTTCAATTCCTTAATACCTGGAAATAATACATACGTAGTAGAACGTAATTTCATGAATGTAGTAAAGTGCTTTGAGAGCTCCACATCAAAAGCTGTAGACAGGAAGGGCAATATTATTATTATTGTGTTCTATGCAGAGGCCAACAGAAAGTAAATTTAATGCTTCTGGCAAAGAAACTCTTGTAACCAGACCTGTCAGAAGGCTGCCATAGTCTGAAGGTGCAGGGAATGAAGTGAAATGAATGACAGTATATTATTAATACACTGAAGGCTCTTTTTCTAACCAGTTAATTTAATCTTGTGAGGTCTGTGAGATATGCTGGCAGAAAGCTTTTTCTGTGCTTTTATTACCACTTTCATAAGGCCACAAGTCAAGTTTCTATCCCACTGAGACACCTAGCCTTGCTTCTTCCTTTTTCATCTATTTTTATCTCTGTTTAACTTGATGACCGAGAAGTTCAGAAAGACACAGTAGGGCAAAACCTTGAAACCTCCTTTTCCTTTGTTCCTCCAATACCCTTATCTCTCTCTGTATGTGAATTTTGTGTTGGTGACTCTTACTGAATTGGCAGTCTTTGAGAGAGTGCCTTGATTGTCAGAGTAGGTACAATATAGATGAATAACATCTTCCCATCAGACACTCATTCATCAATACAGTCGACCCTGGCCTGGAAGAAAACACCCCTGGGGTGCTGGGGAGAAAATTCCAGTGAAGAATCCTGTTAGCTCTTCTGGTGATGGCAGATCTTATGTCAAGAACTCTTGGCTATTAAGATACAGATAAATCAATCCATTACATCTTTGCTAACCCTCTTATTTGGGCTGCTGCTTGCCTGAGGTGCCTGGCTAAATGAATGTGCAGACTAGCTACCTGTTTATTTTGTTTTGTTAATTAACAATGACTGCAAAGTATTTGCAGTCAGCAACTAGCAGTTTGGGATGTAATTTGACTTTCATCCCCTTTGAGTATTGCAATACCAAAATACAAAGATGAGTACAATCAGTCTTACCTGGGAATAAGCATGAAGCGAAGGAGAGGACAGTTTACGTTACTAGAGACTTGCTCTGCCCGTGGACCGTTCTCTGCAATTCATGACACTGAAGTACCAATAAGAAGACACTATGAGTTCAGAGGCAGTGAGAAGGTTAGCTTGAAGTCTAGAAAAAGTAGGGCAGAATTACTTTAACTCCACAGAGTTCAAGAGAAAAACCTTGCTGAATCATTTCAAAATCAAATTTGCTCTAAAGCAATTGGCTTTCCAAGTTTTTACTCCTTTATGTACCTGTAATCAATATGCCTTGTACAGATATGTCCTTTATTGTCATTTTTTTACTTGGACCAGTGTTGGCTGCCCTCCCTGCCTTCTACCTTATGGCCACCATTTGTTTGTACCGAAAAAAAACCAATAGGTTTTAACTTAACTATTCAGACCTGTTAATAGATTTCATTAACTTACATGCAGAGTCAGTGCTTGTATGTCTAAGGTGTTTTTTCAGTACCTCCAACCCCTGTCCTTTGCTCTAGTTTTAGAAAAAACAGGGAAATGCCTAACCATACTTTCTCCCCACCCCCTCCCTTTTTCTCTGTGGTCAGGCTTTATTTTCATACCAAACCCTTTCCTTCCGGGCTGCCAGCGTCACTGGGTGAAACAGTGTCTCAAGCTATACCCTGAGAAACCCAATATCTGCAACCTGGACCTGCATATGGCTCCTGAGAAGACCATTGACCTGTGGGGACAGAGCAAGGAGCAGCTGAGGTAGGTCCACAATAACCTTTGGTGGCCAAAACTTAATGGAGCCAGAAGGTCTCAACTCTGAGGAGGTCTAAGAAAAATGAGCAGTGAAGGGGAGCTGAAAAAGATTGTGTACATGCTGGCAGTATACAGATGGTGTCAGACATGCCAAGTTAAAGATGGATTTTTCATGGCTTGCTGTGCATCCTTGTTAATTCTCTGCTTTCACACTCACAATGGAATTTTCTAGTAGCAAATTATTCCAAAGCCATCAGTCAAATGTAAAATAGTGACCCTGGCTGATATCATGGTGCTTGGAAGCTTGCTAAGCTCAGCTGCAAGTGGAACCATGATGTCCCTCTAGGCCTTAGTTTCCCTGAGGCAAAAGGAATGCTTTCCAAACACCCCACTCATGCTAGCTCTTCTTCCCAGTCAGCTGTCAGACCTAGTATACTGTAACTGAAAGGCTGTTATCTGCGCTTTTTTGAACTTCTCAAGTTAGTTAATTTCTCTGTTTTTATTTTCTGAAGTATTTCTTTGTTTTGGTTTGTTGTTTTGTTTTTAATTCCATCTGAGATGGTGATTGAATGTAACATTTTAATGGCAATCCTGTTTACTCTGAAAGATTCCCACAGGTTCAGGGTTCTGTGGCTGACACAGCTGCATTTCCTCTACCTGATTTGGAATTGAATGCAGAATTTGTCCAAGTTTTAAAGTCAAGTAGGAAGTTTTGAAGTCCAAGTTTTAAAGAGAGGTTTTTTTAAATTAGTCACTTGTAAAAATACATACAAGATAGATGCTGTTTACAGTACACAGTCTTTTAGTTGTTTGGGTATTTATCATTACCTTGTTGATTTCACTGCTCATTTTTCATAATGATTGTTTCATGTGATGGAGTGACCAGAATTCCCTACAACTCTCATCTTCCACCTCAGTCTCTTAGTAAAATTGACATGCTGAGGTTTTCCTTCATAAATACTCTTAACACCTACAAGAAATGGAATGGCAAAAGCAAGATTTGGACCTCTAAGTATTTGAACCTAGGAGAGAAGTTATGCCCCCGCTTGTGTTTTTCAGGCTCAGTCAGAATTAGTTACAGAAATTCAGACGCCTTTTTTGTCTTCTATCAAGGATGAAAAATTGTTCTTTGAAAGTATTGTGCATTGTGCCCTGCAGCTGAAAAAAGTGGGGTACTGTTCCAGCCTGGTGACAGGCCTTTCCCAGCAGCAGCTCCTGCACGCACAGAGAATGATCAGAACAAAGGTTAATTTGCAGCTGAATCCAGTTCAGTTGAAAACAGTGTTTGGAAGAGTGATGGCTGGCAGAAACACTGGCAGTTTTATTAAGCACTTGCCTGAGTCTTCAGGTGAGCAGACTGGTGTATTTGTGCTTTTACCTAGGGAACGGCAGATCAAACTAGCCAACTTGTCTAGTATCTGGAGTGAGAGCCTTTCAAGGAGAGGAGAAACAGAGTGTTTAACTAAAGAGGTCTACTTCCAAGATTGGACACAACTTTAATGCTTTTTAAAACCATCAGGAAGATGCATAAATATGCTTGGGTCATGGCTTACCTGCTCTTTTCAGGATGCAGGAATCACAAGGTAGAGAGAGTCCGTACAGTTCCTAGAAACGTACGCTATGCTGTCTTCACAAAGTGGAGTTCAGATATTTTCTTTTGTGCTGGGGATAATTAAAAGCATAAAAGTGGGTAGAGCATCCCTACAAGGGATATATATATGCTTGTGTATAAGGAAAAGGCTGGGGGTATTTTATAGATACAGTCATTTAGCAGTGAATAAAGAAAAAAGGGAGCTTCAGACCAAAGCCCCCGTGCTGTTCAGTCTTGTTCTCTTTCTAACATAGTTACACCAGAATTTCTCTGTGCTTTCTTGTAGGAGCACCTGTGGCTACAGCTCTAGGAACTCATTGTTTCCAGATACATAACACTCAGACTTTCCTCTCCTTAGTAATCACATGTAAAATCCCATGCAAAATACTAAGGTCTGGGAATAAGGACCTACCGAGCATATGGGGGTTCCTGCTGTTGTGCAAACAAGCACTCACACTGTAGCGAAAGAAGAAGGAGGGCACTTTCAAAAGGCACATGCTAAAAATGTTTAATCATGAACATTGAGTGATTGAAAGATGTAGAGGAGCGGGTTGTGGGCTCTCCTTTTTCTAAATGTGGTGTTACCTGCTTGTAGGGTCTGTAATTTGTTCCAAGCAGCGTGTATTTGACAGTTACTGTGTTGCTGCATTATGGTAATTGCAGTTGCTATTACCCTATGACAAAGATGGAAACTGGAAAGACTACTTTCTTTCAATAATCAGTGAGCTATGAAAAATTACTAAAGGTAAAGAAACTGGCCTTTTACTCCTGTTCCTGGTTTAGCTTAGGAGCTATCAGTACACTATAGGGGAAGGGCAGAAACAAGCTGTGTATCCAGCTAGAAGTGAACATTAAATGCAGGTGCTTGGCTGAGACTTGACTATGGCAGCACAAATATGAATCCTGTTTTGTAAAAGAGCATGTCTTACTGAACTAATGAGGCTATAAATGAGAGCCAACCATCTGCTAATGCTGTTTATCGTGATGTTCAGAGTACATTTCCCTTTTCTTTCTTTCTTTACCGTAACACATGACTTAGCTTGAGAAAAGAAGCTGGAATTGCTGGAATAAGTGGACTAGAAGATAGATGTTTACCTTCCTTTTGGTATTTGTCACTACCATGTTTCTATCTGATGTACTATAGTAATACTCTTCGTAACTTTTTAAGGACTTTTCCATAGGCCATAGTAAAAGCCCATCCCTGAAGTCTTTTCCTGCCTTCACCACCTTCAAGTAAGAATGGTAATTGGCCTGTGGCTTCAGACTACTGAGTCCCTCTGCATTAGGGTTGTAACTTGAGAAGAAGTTTTTTGTCCTGCATAGCAGTCTGGATAGGAGACACCTGCAATCTAGACTTCTTGACATTACACGAAGCATATGGTCATAGGTAGAGCAGTCTTCCTTCTTACTGAACATTGAGTCAGTCCATCCTAAGGACTTCTTGTAAAAGTACCAAGTGGTAGAACTAACGGTCCTTTGCAGTATTAAGCAGCTTGATAAGTTTCACCATCAGGCAAAGCATTTTCCTTTCTTGTAATTTTCCATTAAGTGCCTAGAATATTTTTTCCTTGTGTTTGCAGCTTTTAGGTCTTCACAGATTCTGTTTTTTCACTTTCAGGTGCTCAAATAGTACATGCTTAATTCTGACTTCTAAACCTGCACCAGTTCATCGTGTTGTTTCTGTCTGATAACCTGTAATGTACCATGTTGAAAATACACGCTTTCAAACTGACAGCAATTGGCAGTAGGCCCTATAGCTTGCACAAATTGCATGAACTGAATTTTCAAGGTCTTTGGAGGAAAAAAATAATGGCACTGACAATGAAAGTTTAGCATTGATGGTTTTAATAGGCTGTCATATGGATGAGTGAATCTCATTACTGTATGCTGCAGTACCAGAAAACCCTCAGAAATTAATGCACGTCCTATTTCTTTCCGTTTTGTCTTTGCAGAAGGAAAGGTTCCAGTAAACGGGAGCCCAGAAGCTTATTGGAGAAACTGCGCTGGGTGACCCTTGGTTACCATTATAACTGGGATACTAAGGTATTGAAATTAAATTCTCCATTTTTCTTAGCTGTAAGCACTCAGAATGGCAGACGGAGAAGGGTGTCATGGAATAAAATGCTTATGATCCTACAAGACAGTCTTGAGGAAAGGCTGTAATAAACCATGCTTGTTAGAACATTTTAATCTGTATTAGTTTACTGTGAAGGATTTAACAGCAAAAGTGCATTGCTGCATTCCTTCCTCTGAAAGGTAACATGGTAGCATATACTTGGCTTTAGACCTATGATTTTAGGGTAAGTGAGCATTTTTACCCTACCAAAAGGGATGGTCACAAAAGCATCATTAACTACTTAAGGTGAGAGTGACCTTGAGTGCTTGGAGAGAGCCACTTCTGAGAAACTACTGCTCTTTGGAGAGGTGAGCAAGGGCAGGAAGAGTCTACTGCTGATGTGACTTTGAACTTAAGAGTCTGAACCAATATAGTACAGTCTTACCAGCTAACAGCTATTTTGGGGCTCCTAACCAAAATAAACTTTTTCATAAGGCTGAGTCAGATGGAGGCTGAGAAAGGATGACAGAGTGAATATGCAGTATTATCAGTATATTGCAGATACTTAATCAAATCTGCTTGCAGCCTTATATTTACCAGGTCAGCCTGTTATTGAGTGGCCTTAATAAAAACTTGATTATTCCTTTCCAGTCCTCTCAGAATCACCCATGGGAGAGAGAAAAAGGAGGTTTGCAATTGATTCCTGTTTGTCTTAATCTTCAAAGAAGGCACAAAGATGCTTGTTTCAGAGCTCTGTTGATGAGACATAGAACTGTCTTTCCATTGGCAGTTGTACGTGGTGACCAAGTAGATCCTTAGGATGTTGGTACTAACCTTAGGTACTAGTCTTACTGACTTCAAGTTTGCCGTCCAGATGTAATAATTAACTCCATGATTAGTTGAATCTCTGGCATAGGCCCAGAATTAAATGATAAGGGGTAAACTTGCTGTGGTTCTGCCTATGTTGTAATAATTTTCTAGGCAAATATGATGTCCTTCTCCATGACTGTCAGCCAAACTTCTGAGTTCTCATTCAATGTTTGTTTCCAATATTATTTGCTGCTCTGATGTTCTGGGTGTGGTTTGTTTTGTTGTTTTTTTTTTTTTCTTCCTGCTCTCCTTCCTCCAGAAGTACTCAGCAAATCACCACACTCCTTTCCCCTCAGACCTTGCATTCCTGTCAGAACAAGTGGCTGCAGCCTGCGGGTTCCGGGGTTTCCAAGCCCAAGCAGGGATCTTGAACTACTATCATTTTGACTCTTCACTGGGAATTCATGTGGATGAGTCTGAACTAGACCATTCTCGGCCTCTTTTATCATTCAGGTGAGTCAAGGAAAGCACTAGAGCATTGTGGAAGGATTGGTAGCTTTTTTTTCCTATGGTTGCATATGGTTATAGGAAGTTGGTATGATGTAGTTTGCTAGTTGGGTATATAATCTTCACTCTCTGAAGATTTGATTAGTATGAAGCTGTAGCTCAAGGGCATAGGTTTTTCTTTGAAGACTGCTTGTATAGCATGGATGTGGTGCCTGGGGTGGAAGAGCTCTTTGCACAGAGGACAATTCTGTTCTAAAGCAGCAGAGTGTCAGTTGGGTACTAGCAGGCAAGCATGAAATACCTCAGCAGAGCTTCAATCCTGGCAGGGCAACTGCTCACACTACGCCTACCTTGAACCCAGCCTCTTTGTTTATCATGTTCTCATTATAAAGTTGTTACTAGGAGTCCATCTGGTTTTCCTGTTGTTGGTTTTTGGGTTTTTTTAATAAAGGGATTTAGCTGCTAATATTTTCTTACTGTACGTTTAATTGTTCTCTACCTGAATTTGTTTTCTCTTCTCTCTCCATCCTCATACCATCTCTAGTTTTGGGCAATCCTCAATATTTTTGCTTGGCGGCCTGAAGCGGGAGGAGGCCCCAACAGCAATGTTCATGCACAGCGGAGATATCATGGTGATGTCTGGCTTCAGCCGTCTGCTGTACCATGCTGTCCCCCGGGTCCTCCCCAACCCTGAAGGAACAGCTTTGCCTTCATGCCTGGACCAAGCACTTTCTTCAGATCTTCCTGCCGGCTCAGTCATTGAGCGCAGCTCTGATGAGGATTGGCAGGTGTGTGCCAAGTACTTGCAGTCTTCCCGCATTAATATGACTATTCGGCAGGTGTTGGCTGAGGGTCAGAAATTTCCAGAGGAATGTGGAACAAACGGAAGGGGCCAAGCACCTTCTGAAGACAGTCACCATCAGAACAGCAGAGCCAAGAGACATAAACCAAATACAGACAGCTGAGTCCAGGAGATCATGCTGACATGGACTGGACAGGCAACCTCCATATGGAATTGGGAACTAATGTAATCATACTAGAAGTCACTTGCCTGTATTGGGATTAATAAACTTCTGCAGAATAAATGTACTCCTTCTTGCTATAAGAAATAGGTTGGGGGAGGAAAAAGAATTTAAAAGGAAAAGAAGTTCAGGACTGAGACTCAGGAGATTATTGCCGTTTTGCTGCAGGTGTTTACTGTACTCGGTTCCCTTTAAAATACCTGTATGTCAGATAATTTTAAGCTTGGTTCAGTGATGCTGTTAAAGTATTTTGAAATGATTGGGCAGAAAGTGCTAGCAAAAGATACATAATTGCTATGTATTTGAAAAATCCTTTTGGGCTTGTAAATGTCAGCTGAAGTGCAGTAACCAGTATGAATGAGAATAGGCTGCTATGGGTACAAGACCTACCTGCAGCATTTCCAAGAGAATTACCTCTACGGCAAAAATTTGTTCAGTGATCAGAAACTAGCAGCACCCTTGAGCAACATGAGCTGTAACTGTAAGCTTGCTGTAGTCCTGTGCTCTCCTGTTGCCTGCTTGCACCCCCTCAGCTGCAGCAGAAACTGCTCTTATGAGTGAAACTGGACTGGTTTTGCATACCTCCGATTTTAGAGGGAAACAATTGGGGGGAATATCTCTTTAGAATATCTAGTAGCTCCCAACCTCGAGTATGTGACTAAGCCCTACATCCCCATTCTTTCAGAACTGCCCCCTCTTAAGTGCCTGCAGACTATGGTCCTCCGGTCCCAAGCTCGCATCTTTAAGGAACAGAATGACTTGCAAGTAGAAGCAATGAAGTTGTAAATTAAGTACCTAAAAAATTAATCAGTGACTATCTCTCTCACTCAGAGATAAATATATTGAAAAAAAAAGAAAACCACTAGCTTTTGTGCCAGTTCTCTTTAAGACTCAGACCTTCCTGTGCGCTTTGTAATACAGTTTTAATTGTTGGAGTGGAATGCACTATCCCTAGGGTATTTTGTTTTACTTTCCCAATGAATAAACTTACTCCGTTTTTAAATTAAAGATCTCTATCAGTTTTGAGCTGGCTTTTTCTCTTCTTTTCTTTTTCTCCCTGTTAGTTATTTCAGTGTATTGTTAATGCTGCTGCATCCCTTGTGCTGTTCCCTCCAGCCTTCTTTGGATCTCCTGCCATCTGCCAGCTCCGGTGGAGGAGCCCTGCATATGTCTGCAGGGCTACTTTGCTTCTGGGCAGTGTGGGGTTTGTTGGGCAGTTTCAGAGAGGTGCTGCCTGCAGTATCAAAGTCCAATTTAATATTTATGTGGCAGCTTTTCCTCACGGGGAAAGTGTGTCTGGTCTGCTTCTTTCATAGCAGGTGAATGCGTGTATGTGTGCCATTAATCCCTTATACAATACTGCAAAGAGCTCCAGTAATTTAATGTCTAAAATAATCAGATGTGGGTTTTAACATATTATTCCATGCCAGAAATGTGTCCTTTTTGTATCCCAGACCTGGTATATTTACAGCTGAGCCCTGGGAGAGTGAATACGGTTATGCAGAGAGGTTACAACATGACCAGAAAGGAATATTGACTAAGTCTCAGAAAACAGCAAAGCTCCCTTCGTGACACCTGAAGGTGGGGATGGGGAGAGGAATGTTTATTTTCCTGACAGTGAGAAGGCGGACTGACTGTTCTTCACTCTTCAGATGGAAGCAAAAATCTGCCAACTCAGTCAGTACTGAAGATGAGAGATGAGAGAGTCATGGAACTAGATGGTCATGGTCATGAACTGGAGCTGGTTTCTTCATGCCGCAGGCTGAGGTTTAAGTCCATGGTTCTCACTTCTTACGTCTTCAGTTCCCTAGAAATATATAACAAATGACAAGCAATCATTTATTCCAGGATTCAGTTGTTCCTGTGATTCAAGGACAAGAAACCATACTGTTTATCCTCTGCAGTTTGAAATTGTCATAAATGCTGCAAACTACTAATAGCAATTGGTCATGGGAAGTATCCAGTCCACTGAAGCCTTATGTTTAGATGTGACTGAGTTGAGAATTTGCCGAGTTACTGACTTGCAGTCAAGCTTGTTATCTAATGCTATTGTGAGTGAGAGAGAGCCTTGATCTAATTCTGTACCAGACACCCAGAAAATGAAAAGTCCATGACCCAGAAATGGGCATATGGGAAAAGACCCAGGGGAAGAAAAAAAATAGTCATTCGTGTACAAAGAGAAGCGACTATAAAAAGGGAGAACAACTTGAACTGCCAGCCTAGCAGGAGCATTGGTTCTGTGACCACAGAAAAGTGGAGTACCAATGAGCAAACCACAGGACTTCTGTGGTGTCACCTTTAAGGCTGGGCCAGCACTGATGGCAGATGCTCTCTTTTAACCCCTTCCTTTCCCAGAAGGTGAAGGAGAGGAGAACAGGGAGAGAGACATGGGTTGGAAAGTTAAACTTCAATGAAGCAATAACAATGAGAAAGAGTATAAATAATATTAAAACTAATACTACTAATACTAGAAATAGAAATATACAAAACCAATATTGATTTTTCTGATGACGACTGTGGGACCACTGGCTGCACTGCAGTGGCTCGCAGTGCTCATGCAGTAGGGCGGGCACCCAGATGGCCCGGAGCGGGCTCCGCAGCAAACAGGAGCTGGATTGAGGGATGCACGGATTGGGGTTGGAGGCAGGAGAGCGAGTGGAGCCCCACCAGATGAATGGAAGGCGGCTGGCCGCCGTGATCCCTGAGATTTATCCTGACTATTTATGTGGATGGGATGGATACGTCACTGGTCAGTCCTCGGTCACCTGTCCCATCTGGCCCTTTTCCACCTCCCCCTACCTGAAGCACAAGAGAGCTCACAGGGAACAAGCACGCACCCAAGGGTCTTTCTGCATAACACTCCCACTTCTACCCCAGCGACAACTACAGGCATCAAGTGCCATCAACTCTAAAAGCAGGCACTGCCTGAAAAACCTGTAGTCAGCTTCAGAGAGTGCAGTTACTTAAGAAAAACTTAACTGAAGGAAAATCTACTGAAAGGAGAAATGGTCCTGTTTTAGCCAAACCAGGACATGGGCTCTGCAAACTGTGCTTCCAGAACATGATTTCAAAGAGGCAGCAACAGCCCTGGGAAGAAGGTGGGGAATAGGGCTGCATCCAGTGATACACTCTGCTAATTTTCCTTCTAGGACAGAACGATAGGGAACCATTGACCTACTCTACACAGCTCTCAGACTGTGACCTTGCACCTCATTTGTTTAGGTTTGTGATGACACGAGGATTTTTCATAGCACTGATCAAATTTTTATAACGATAGGTACCACAAATATTTGCTTGTGTTCATATAGGTGCATGCTGAGATAATCTCTGTAGCTTTTAATTCCTCTAGAGGAGAAGTACTGCCCAAGGGCCATAAGCACAGAATTTCACCAATGGCATAGGCAGCAGTCTTCTGGGATGTCCTACTATGCACAGCTGAGAGGAGGGAAGGAAGAGGTCATCTGGACCAATTCCACAGGAAAATTAATGTAATCAGTCGATTACAGGAAGATAATCATGTTTGATTCAAGGCCACCTGAAACGAAGCATGTTGTTTACTACATGTACGCTGTTCATTATGTGATATATAGATAAAGCCAACCATCCAACAGAGTTTAAAGAATCACTGACTTTTTTTATAATCAAGAATAAAAGGAAAATAAAATCTCCAGTTAAATCAGAATCAAAGCCCAATGGGATGAATACTGGAAGCAGAAGAGGAAACTGCCTGTACAAACTTACAATTTTCAGTCCTCTTGAGAGTACTGTGCTAGTTCAGTGTTACAAACCGGACCGGCAAGGTGGATTTACTGCCTGCCCTCTGCATGCCAGCCAGGCAGTAACTTACGGGCAAAGCAGTCCCTGCAGCTATGCCTGCTGCCAGAATGATTCTGATCTTAGGTATTTTTCCTTTCTTTGTGAGCTTGTTGACACTTTTTCCTTACTGTTCCACAACAGATATTTCTACAAATAGTAGTAAGCTGCACCTGAGCTTCTCTATTTATGCTACATGCTCTGCTGAGCAAGTAGGTAGGGAGAAGCTAGTAGCTAGGAAAGAACCTAGTAGGTAGGGAATACCCAGATAGCAGCACAGTATCTCACTGCCACGGCTACAGGTCCAGGCTGAAGCCAGCTTGCATCTTACAGAGTGCAGACAACAGCTTGGATCTGTCTTCATCTATTCATTTAAGTCATTCTCATTCTCTGCATCACATCTGAAGGAGGATAGATTTAACACAGGAAAGAGACTTGTCAGTGACAAGATTGTCTTCCACTTAATTGGGATGCAAAATTAATTGAGCTATAATCCAGTGTGCTGTAAGCATATTTTAGTTCTGATGAAATCATAAAACTTGCCTGGGTCTAAACACATTACCTCAAAAAGTTAACAGAAGTACATGGACTGCAGATATTAATGATCCAGAAAAAAAGGAGGCCTCAAAAGACCCATATATAAAAGGTCTTTTTTTTTTTTTTTTGGATAATCTCTATGCAAGAAGAGACTTTGAGAGAAAACCAGTGACAGTCATCCACAGTCTGCTCATGCCTCTGTAAATCCTAATAACCAAAGCTGGTTGAAAACAATCTGTAGCATAATGCTATAGATCTGGTACAAGACACACAAGAGGTGGCTCACACAAGTTTAGCACAGTACAAAAGAAGTTCCACTGTTTATACTTAGTAAATTATAATCACAAGTATCTTAATAAAACTATTATTCTATACAAAGAATTGAACACTGACTAATATGTTCAGATATGCTGCGGTGAAGTTGAGGTGAGGTGAAAGTTGCCACTGTGCAAATTACAGCTTAGCTCGTACAAGTTCTTTCCTTGCATCATCTTTGGATATCTGTAGCCAAAGGACCACAGGAATGGTGTCTGAAGGGACGTCTGGAGGTGTCTGGCCCAGCCTCCCCTTAGGAACAGTGCTGTTGCCAATGGGCTACCCACATGAGACTTAGACACCTTCCATGATGGACACTCTATCAGTAATGTGTGCCAGTGCTGACCTACTCACCTTACGAACAAATTTTGCCTCATGTATGTCCTGCCTGAGTTTCCCAAAATACAATTTGTAACCATTCGCTCTGCCTTTTTCTTGCCATCTGTTAGTACCAAGAGTTTGATTCCACTGTCTTGGTAACTCTCCTTCAAATAATTGAAGTCTACAGTTAGACAACCCCCCGCACTTAGTCTCCTCTGTGCCACATGAAAAGACCCCCGGACTCACAACATTTCCCCATAGATCGTGTGCCCTGGACCCCTGACTTTGCTCCTCAGCCCTCTTCAGCACCTTTTCCTATTTCAGGTGGTATACGACTCTTTCTGCTAGTGCTGGTTTCTGTTACAAACAGGATGCCAATAACAAATGGACTACTGAATCCTAGTTCCTAAACCCACTAGATCCACCAGATCCAGAATGTGGCTTAGGCTGTGGGGTTTTTTTACAGTGTTTCCTAAATGAAATAATTTTTTCCTCCCATTTACATCACAATAAAACAAAAGCATGAGTTTTGTGAGGTGCAAAATGAATGTACCATGGTTCCCTATGGATTTATGTTCCTGAAAAATGGTGAGCTCTCACTGAAGCTTTTCTTCCAGCTGAGCATTTATAAGTGATTTTTCCCATGTGATCTCTTGTGTTTAATACATGCACGGTGCGCCCTTTTCTTGAATCAGGGTATTTATAGGGTCCCTCTCCTCTAACCAGCTACCTGCTAAACCTGCAGGAACTTAAATAGCTGTGAAATCTATGCCATCTATCAAATGTAATTGAAATAGACCAACAGGTTTCAAAGTTACTGGGCAGGGATTTCAGGACACAGAGAGTTTAACACGTGCACAAACCATGAGAACATAGGCCTTATTCCCTTAGGAAGCCAGGCTCAAAAGCCTACTTTTATGCTTTTAATGCAGACTTGTCTGGACTTTTATAGCAGGTCTTGCTCTGAGAGGTTTTGCTCTTAGGGTCCCAATCAAGAGAGGAACCATCTGGAATACAGAGTAATTTCAGCCCAGTGAGCATCATCCACATCCAGTTCCTGCTATTTTAAGTGTATGACCCCTCTTAGGAGGAGCTGACTATGCACAGAAATTCTGAACAGGTTAATCAGCTAAACGCTTATCTCTCCAAGATGGTAAATAAGTGCCTGGAGTACAGCAGGGAGCCAGATCTGATTTTTTATTTGCAGCTAGGGCTTGTATTCAGATAGGCATCATGGAAGGTGTCTACCACTTCCACTACACCACGGGAGGAGGAGGGAGGAGATAAAGTCTGGAAAAGCCTGCAGTAGCTTTCCCTCTCTGCAGAATAGAGGAGATGTTTATTCCTCTGGACAGTGAAAGTTTTAACCTTGTGGAGGCACTTCCCATCTCATTTTTCCCAAGTCAGTAGGGACTATTCTGTCTTCGACCTTTTCCTATGGTGCTGATGAATGTCCTCCTCCACAAAAGCCCCGTGTGTAGTGGACTCTCCCCTGAGCTTCTCTGTGTCACCTTTCCCTCGTCGTGTCTCTAATCACACATCTTAGCACTGAGGTTGTGCCCTCCTTCACCTTCACCCAATGCTTATTTCCTTCACTCAGGTGCTCATTGCTGCTGGCTGGGTTGAAGGAGGCCACTTGCCCACAGTACAGCTTTTCTAATCTGTTTCATGATCTCAAAGCTCTTCCGCAAGGTGAGTCAGGACCATTACCTCCTGGAGGGCCAGGAGCAAGGCCAATTTATACCAAAATGTGGGGAAACTGAAACGGAAGTAAGGTGAGGTGGCACTCACACATCTATGTGTGGATGTGGCACTCAGGGACATCGTTTAGTGATGGACCTGGCTGTGTTAGGTTTATAGATGGACTCCATGATCTTAAAGGTCTATTCCAACCTAAATGATTCTATGATTCTATGAGGTACAATGAAACATTCTCCAAATATTCTCGTTGAAACTATGTACAGAGAGCAAAAAGTAAGTCAGCCTAGAAGACATATTGCCTCTTTCTTCTCTGATGGGAAGTCAGCAGTTTGCATTAGCTTTTAGCTTCCTTCTAGGTGGATTTAAAACTCATTCTGTGTTTACTGAGGAAGGCCAGAAGAATCAATAAAGGCCTTGGCTTTCTGGAGGTGATCATCTCACCAATCATTTCTTCTCTGTTCTGCGCTAAATGCTTAGATAAGAAGGTTTTGTTTTTGTTTTCTTTACCTTTAACGGATAGGTTTCTTAATTAGGATGGGGGAAAAATGACTGCAATTTTGCTCTGGCAAATTAAACCCAAAATGAGGTAGCAAAGAGCAGGGTCTGGAGGGGAGAAGGGCAATCAGAGACAGCTATTGATTCTGAAGTGATGGAGGAGCCAAAGGAGAGCACACAGACTGGAAAGGAGACTCATCTTTCAAAGCACTGTTCTTGCTTAAAAACAATCAGTCCAGGCAGAGGTGTTGGTTGTTGCTGAAGCTTCGGAGTTAGCTTTGTTTTCAGACAGAATTTAAATTTTGGAAAGACTCACTGGTTCATAAGGGGATTAGACAAATTTTAAGATTGTGGAGCTAGGAATCATGGGATGGAAATGAACAAAAGTAAACCTGAAAGAAATTCTTAGCAGTAATGATAACACAAAAAATATTTGGAAATAGTTTCTTCCAAGGACAAAGAAAAAGTGTCATTGCTCATAGCCAAGGCAGGCAAAGAAAAGGAAAGAAACATACACTGAATATGGGACAAGCACAAAGATCTGATAGCCTTCTCACTTCCAGCTGTTGCACAACATTTCCTATCTTTTCTAGAACAGAGAGAATTGATCTGGCGTTGTCTTACCTCGTCTCAGTGACTGAGGTCAAGATTAGGTACAGCTTTCTGCCACTCCAGTCAGCACAATTTCATATACGCTGGCGTTTTCCCCCTTGGTTTTTCGGACAGCATTCCTCTAAGATTAAAGTCAGAGGTTAGTCTGACCTTTTGTCAAATATAGCCAGCACCTGCAAAAACTGTCAGAGAACAACACCAATCTTGTAATGACTGGTTTGAGGTTGTCAGCTTGTTCTCATCGCTATGATGAAACCTGACTTTGTAAAAGTGCTGATTGTCAGGTGTCTATGGCGGGGGGGCAGGAAGACTTTAGCTGCACTACTGCAAATAATCTGCAGTCATTCTAAACCCAGCTGAATGCTGCACACAAATAAACCCCTTTTCAGCCTAGACAGCTGAAAACATGCCACAGGGCCTTTTAAAGCAATGGGTTTGTTCCACCATGTAGGATACCAGTCTTCTGTTCACACTGACATTGCTCCATCAAATCCTCATCACAATGCTGGTGACAAAGTGACATCTCTTTTGATCCCCATAGGACTGGCAGTTTGTAGGAGATACCATGTCCTTGTCCACAATCCATCTTTTCCCCTCACTCCTCCTCTTGCCTCCAAGCAGTGCTAGAACAAGTGCAACAAAAATCTGTCCTTTCCCCGCCGCCGCCTCTGTCTTTGTAGCTCAGATGCTGCCATGTCACCTGTTCCCTGCCTGAATTTCCACTGTAAGCAATACACATAATTAGCTGGCGGAGACAACTCTTCATCCCCTCCTAATGCCCTCTCCTCACTTGTCTACAGCAGGAGCACACCTCTCCAACAACTGTTTCTGCGGCTGCTCCTGCCATTGACTGCTGCTGGATGTCAAACATGAGTGTAGGGATATGATCTCCTCCAAGCTCTTCCTGGCCTAGCGTTGTGATTGTGCTCCAGGAGAGATCCGAGTTTGGCACCCTGTTTTGATGCTTCAGCATTTACCTGGGCTGAAAGTGGAAGCAGTCTGCAGACATCTCCTGGCTTGCACAGGGGTCTTATGCAGCAAGTCTTGCATAGTCTTATTACTACCCTTGTCTAATCCACTAGCACTTCTTCCCTTCTCCTAGAACCAAATGATAAGGGAGAAATTAAAGGAACAAAGGATCCCGGTTGAGCAAGCATAAAGAAGTGAAGATACGGCGTGCTCTTTCTGATCCCTGTGGCCTACTCACCTCTCCCCTGTAGCTGCAAGCATCACTGCGTGCTGTTCTGGAACAGCAGAGGCTGCTCAATGCTGAAGGCTGCAATCCCTGGCTCCACAGATCTTTAATACTTTCTTTCCCTGGAATTCACACAAGAAGTGCTGTTTTTCAGGTGACATGGAACCTACTGAGAAACCATGGGTCCTATCTGGAGAGTAAGTGTGCAGGTACTCAGTGTTTGATTCACTGAATATTATTTTCTGCCTCAGAAAAGTGGGAGAGAGAGAAACATTAGTCACATACTTGCTTAATTGAGATCTAATAGCCAAGGTCAGTGCTCAGCCAAGAATAGACAGCAGAAGCCTCCCCTGATGTATTTTAGTCATGAGATGTTCATAGCACACAGACTGATCTATTATCCTTTTTCACTATGAAAAATTTAACTATCTCCTGGAATATGCTCAAATCTATTTTGCATCATTTCCTTGCTTTTTCATTTAAAAATATCTTTCCAATGAGACCTCATGACCGTGCAAATTAGCAAATCTTTGCTGCGTAGACAGATTGCTTCACCTCCACTGAAGTGCCGCTATTTGTTCTTTTGCCAGCCCTCTGCAAGATGACAATACCTGTTTGTCAGTATCTAGCATGTTCTTCTGTGCTTTAAACAAAAACCCTTAAAGGGAAAAGATGAGTACTCAAGGGAAGATGCTGCAATGGGCACATTGGTGAGGGGGAGCACCAGACCTTTGCCTCAAGCTGTGTTCTGCATGTTTGCAGTGTTCCAGTGCAGCAGAAGTGACATGATGAAGTACCTGCTGGTCTACAGCACCTCTCTGGTCTCCTGTGGCACTTCAGCCTCCAGAACTAGCATGACCTTCTACTTGGTTTGTTCTTTCTAGCTTTTGCATGTGGGTCTGTGCAGGATGCATCAGTGTTCCTCCCCAAACCAAGCATTTCCAAACATTTTAGGCAACCAAGCCTTTCCTCCTCCAATTTTTCCCCACAGACTACACAGTAACCATCTCCCAAACCTTTTAACTAAGAGCACAGGAGAGATGTGATTTACATGGCCTCACAGAACACTGAGTACTAAACCTAGAGAGTTGATGAAAGAAATAAGGCCTCTGAAGATGAAAAGATTAAAGTGTCTGAAGATGAAAGGAACAAGGTCTTTGAGGAATACACCTTAGCTCATGTGGTACCTGAAAGATGCAGCTGTACTTTCTTTGCCAGGGACTACAACACAGGACACGATCTGATCCAAGTGAGTAGGAACAGAAAACATACTCCATCTGGGCATTAACAGCAAGTGTGAATACAATAAGTGCAAGGAGGCTTTATCTTCTGGTGCACATTTGCCTTCTGTCTGTCCTCAGAGTCTTGCAGTACCTATCACTGGTGAGCTCCAAGATCTTGGTGGTGCTAGGGTTGAAGTTGTTCATTGTGATGCTCCCTAGATCACCTCCCTTGCAGCATGGGTGCAAGGTCTTCCAACAGACAGCACCCTGCACATGCACAGTAGGTTCCCAAGAACTGGCAACTGGCTCAGACTTCACTGCTCCTGAGGACACTGTGTGGACGTACAGTGCAAGAACCGTAATGTGTCATAGTAACTCAAACCACAGCCCTTCTATCTTTGCACTGCAGCAGCCACCAGTGTAGGAGGTACTCAGACAGTGGGCCCCCTGCTGAAAGACGGGAGTGTGCAGAAACCACCCCCATATCCCAGTGTCTGCCACTCCCCCAGTGTGGAGAGGGGGCAGCATGGTCCTCACCTAAACTCAAAAGAGGGAGAAGTGAGTTTGGGGCTTTTAGAACAACACACAAACATCATTGCCTGGGAGCCTGGCATCTGGCAGGGAGAGGAGAGTGCTGTCGCCATGGTAATTCTTCACCTCATTTAACTGCAAAGTAACCTCTTGTGTCATTACACGCAGCCATTCCGGGCCCATCTGCCCTGTACACAGCACAGGCAGCACGCTGCCCCTGTATCCACACACAGAGCAACCCCCGCCTCGCAGCCCACACACACACTGCATCCCCTGCTCTGCAACAACCTTGCCCATGTATGATACACAACATATATGTGCTAAGCAATACACATTCTCTCCCACTCATATCACCTATGCCTCTAGATAATCAGCCAGGCTTACAGTCCCTGCTCCTACGACCGTAGGTCCCACTGCTGCACAGGCATAAGATGCTTTAGAAGCACAAGATCAATGCACACTCAGCCAGCCGCCAAAAGATGCACCCACCCTGTCTCCCCAAGCCTTGCCATAACACCTGCCTACAGATCTTGTACATTTCATTCTTGGATGCATTTTGTTTTCATGCTGTGGCATGAACGAGGAATAAATTCAGCTCTTTCTCACTCATTTTCCTCCGTTTCTGCCTCTGACGAAAAAATATCCCTGCGAAGCAGATCTATGAGGAGAAGACTGTGAGCCTCTCTGCAGTGCCAAGTCATGGGAAGCTGGTGGTCAGGTCATTTGGTGCTCTGGACTGGACCCTGCTGCTCACATTTCTTTGCAGGTAACTATAGGAAATCAATCTCAATTCCATTTCTCCTCAAAGCACCCTCTGAGTCCCTGCAGGAGGGCTCAGTTTCCTG
>NW_009626491.1:24846-33554 GCF_000690535.1 Cariama cristata
AGCAGTGATTGACTTTATAACATAGCAGGACCATGGTAGATAGGCGCCATCATCTGAGTCCCCAACTCCCCTACCCAACAGGCAGGTATCACCCCATATCAAAAAATGAAACTCAGCTCCCACTTACACCACCAGACACAGCCTGGGGACCTCTCCCAAGCTACCACTGTAACATCAGGTTCCCTCAGCTCTTCCAGAAGGTGCTGGTGTGATTAGAGCTTAGGCAGCATTACTAGGGTGCGCACAGACCTACCCTCAGCCAGGCCAGGTGGCAAGCAGAAACTCCTCAGCCATGCATACCTGACAGCTCCAGCTAACAGGGCCCACGGGAGCCAGCAGGCACAGACTTGGTGGAGCCTCAAGTTCCTACATTGCACGGTGCAAGTGTCCTTTTCTGCCTTGTGCTGTGGTGAGTTTTAACAAGCACGTAGCAAAGGCAAACAGTCACAAATGGCCTGTATCGCGAGGGTGACAGTCACCGGAGTCTGATGGGGTTGCTAACAACCAAGTCTCACTTGCTACTGCTATATAGCTTGCCTGCTCTATACATGTGGCCTACAAAACACTCTGAGAAATGCTTCAGGCAAAATGCTTCCTTTAGAGAGCTAGCAGGATGCCTGTCCATATCCTTTTGGACCCACTCTCCTCTTTGTAAACCTTTCAAGCTCACCTTGCTATCTTCAGCTCTCTCTCTGTTGAAGTGCCCTAGCCCTACTAAAAGCACCTCAACATCACCATCCTCAAGCCTGAGTGCCCTAATCTGAGTATGATCCAGCTGATACAACCAGTGCTGTGATGTACATGTGTGAGGATACAACTGAAATGAGATTTCCCTGCCTGGCTG
The DNA here is from genome assembly GCF_000690535.1 of Cariama cristata. Lineage (NCBI taxonomy): Eukaryota > Metazoa > Chordata > Aves > Cariamiformes > Cariamidae > Cariama > Cariama cristata. The sequence continues at coordinate 25,691 of NW_009626491.1, forward strand.
CCCAGGATCTCTGGACAAGGCAGTCCCAGTTCTCCCAGGACTGGTCAGGGTTGCACATCTCATCCTCCCCCATCTCCAGGAAGTGACAGGCACCTGCACATGGCAATTCACCTTCCCAGCCCTGCTCCCCTCTCTCCCCATCCCCATCATCGCTACCTGCACGCCTGTCTGTGGTTGACCTTAGGTGCCTCGGGAGGCACTGACCCTGTTTTTAGCCCTGCACAGGAGATGGGATCCAGGCAGAGTCCATGCTGCGTGCAGAGCCCACAAGCAACCCAGCTGGGGTTGCTCCAGCCTGGAGAAAGGCACCTAATGCCTGAGCACACACTTCCCTCTGATGGCCATGCCCGACACAGCAGCCACTCAAGTCTGCAGCATCTTCACTGGAGATGTGATTTTCTTGTGAATATTGACGTTTCCCATAGTTGCCTCTTACGCTTGTTGGGCACAGACGTCTCTCCCCTGCACTTGGGCGTCAAGCACAGAGCCAGCCTTGCTGCCTTGTTTGGCTGATGCTGATCAACACACACACTGTGAGTGGGAAAGACAACTTGAGTGCTCAGTACATGTTCTGCCTGCAGCATCACACAGTCTCTTTGATGGAAGCCCAAGGATCCATCCCTGGTCCTGAGGCAGCTTTCTCCTATGGTAGGGCACAGCCTCTAACATCCTTCCTTTCCTCAAGTTAAGCATGGCTTTTAGTTACTTCAATTTGGAAGGGAAAGTTTTTAACTACCTAGTTATAGGCAGTTAAGGATTCTGTTCAATTTCTCCCTCACCCCATTGCAGTGTATGGCAAAGCCTTTCTTCAAATAACAGTATCCTTGACAAAAGGAGAGGCAGCAGCCTTCTGTTTTCCTGTACTAATCTTTGTCTCTGGACAGAGCTGCAGGTAGCGGGTTCTTCCTGTGCTCCCATCACCCCTAATACCAGATTTGTAGTTGAAGAGCAATTTGCTGCACAGAAGGGGTAGTTTCCCCTTACATCTAATTTATGGCCACCTTCCCCCAGCCACCAAGTCGGTTCAGTTCATCAGCCTGAAGGAAAACTCATCGGTTTTCTATGCGATAATCTTCTGCTGGATCAGTGAGTTGAACTCACTCTGCAGGTGGAAAGCTCCTCTAGCCATGTCTTTTGTCAACTTATCCATCTCCCTTCATCCAGTTTTTCTAAAGAGGAGAGGCAGGATAATGAGAACCTGCAAAACTGTGCTTGGTACCTGAAAGGGGACAAACTGCTCCTTCCTTCCTTCCTTCTCCAAGCTAAGGTTTGGTCACTGCTCAGGTGCTAGAGCATTGTCCTCACCATCTCTCTTCTTCTCTACAGTATGCTGTCTTCTCATGTGCCACCTTTGTAACAGCATCAGTAAGGGATGAAATGAAAACTATCAACAAAGACACATTTTTGAGGGAACACTGGTTTTGATTCTGTTCTTCACACAGGACCAAGTGAATAAACAGGAACCTGTCCAGTCTCCTGCAGTACCAACAATGTTGTCAGAAGCAGCAGCAGAAGCAGTTGTGGTTCTCCTTGAAGTCAGCCATAGCAGCCTGATCACGTTCTGCTGGGCTCGATGCCCTTTACCAGAGTTTCTCAGAGCTCTCTGCAGCCGTTGATAAAGTGAGACCGCATCTGCTCTGAACCTGTTTGCCAGGATACTGATGGGAGGAGTGTTTGCAGTCACTTCCATAATGCCAAAAGTCGTAGGCCTAGATCCTCAAAAGTAAGCATCTAAAGAGAAGTTAGAAATTAAAATATCATGGGGCTCTGGGTCCTAATGAGGATGCAGTTATATTGGTATTCAATGTTTTTGCTGATATAGCTGATAGTGCTTGAAAAAGTTCTGCTCAAAAAAGAGCCTTATTCCGCTGACATAAGCTGCCTGCACACAAGGAGGGCTTCACTGATACAACTCTGCTGCTACAGCGATATCACACACATTTACATGTAAATTAGGGCTTTGTTTATACTGCACAGATGCAGCCTTTCACTTCATCCTGGATGGGGAGGGGAGAGGGAGGGTAATGGTCTCACTACTCTCATTTTATGGACTAAGAAAGTAAGGCACAAACAAAATTAACTTATTGGCTCAATATCACCCAACATGGGTGGCAGAAAAGCCAGAGACCCTTGTCATAGGTTACAGCCACAGGACTTTCTTCACTGTTGGTGACAAGGAGACAAAGGACCCCCATCACATTGACTATGCAAGGTCGAATCCCTGACGTTTGAGACAGAGGGGCTAATAATGAATACACTAGGGAGGCATGAATCTAGGGGCTGAGGTCTGTTTAGATGCACAAAGCACTATCAGAAAGTAACTGAGATCTAAAGAAAGTTTCTACTACGCTGTTTCACCACTTGCCAACCTGAGCAGCAATAGGCATGAGTGACAATGAATCTCCATGGAGGATGAACATGAAAGCTGAAGCAGTACGGGTGATTAACAACATATCACAAGAACCAAATACGAGATCAGAAGCTACTGAGATTACCTTGCTGTCAACCACTGCTGCGAAGTAAACATGCACTGAGTGCACTTTTGTTGTGGCAATACTCCTGTATCTTGGCCACAGACTCTGCCAGGCCACATTTCCATTTACAAAAACCAAGAACAATAAAATAACTGATCCCATCTCAGCCATTTGTTCCCATATCTGCCTCTCCTGCTCTACTAAACCACGTATCTGACACAAGGTGAATTGCATGGTAGGACCAAACTCATTTTGCTAGGAAAGTTTTAACCCGCATCAGCTTCTCTTAGTGGCAAGTACAAGGGGTCCTGGAGTGACAGTCTTTGTTGGTCCCACAGTGCCAGTAAGTGACCTAAGAAGACACATCACCACACAGTTTCACTGTGATGGCATAAAGAAAAATCCAAAACTCAGGCTCCAGAAAAAGCATGTGTTGCCATGGGATGGGTGAAATACAGTGAAAGTGGGTACATGTTACTGCTGGCCTTCAGTTAGCTGTAAGATACAGTCTGGCTCCATTGCAGAGAAACAGCAATCTCCATTCCAAAACACTGCACAAGTCACTGACCAAAGGAGGTGCAAATGTCAAGAAATTTGAACTGGAGGTGGCGGGACAAGGATGGACAGGGACATGACTTTCTGAGTACTGTTTTGCACAGAAGTCTTTGGAACAGGGGACATGAGGAAAAGTAGATAAAGCACAGAGAAGAAGGCTCCAAACAAAGCTAGGACAATCTTGGTAGTCAGCCCTGACTGAAACCTAGAGAAAAACAGCTCTTTGGTACTGGCTGAAAGAAGGCTGGTGCCATGAGCAAGGAAATAGTGTCCTGCTGCTTGATTCCCTCACACCATTGGAAACATAACCTTGCATATATTTTGTAACTTTAAAAATAAGGTAAATACAGTTACCTACTTCTCTCCTAACTGAAGGATTAAACTTTTGGCTAGCTATATGTATCAAAAGGAGTAACAACTGCAGGTGGTTAAGTCAGTCTGTCGTTAATCCCCTCTACCACACTGGATTCTTTCCTGTGCCCTGTTCTGCTGGCCAACACCCTGATCCTACACATATCATCCCACCCCTCTTACATCTCTGTTTTCTCATGGCTCATCAGACCCGTATTAATACACATCTTTCAGTCCCTGGTATATCCTCTCGGGCCTCTTGTATCTCCGATCACAAACCTCCCATCCTGACTCCTTTCCCATTTCACCACAAAAATGTTATGCAAGCCTGGCTGGTTTCTCCAGGCAAACACACTGAACAGCAAACAGTTCATCACATTTACAAATTCTGGTCCAAATCAGTGCCCAGAGACAGGTTCAGTCAAGGCTTCATTGCAAAAAAAGAGGGGAAAATAGACTGAACAGAGCCTTTTTAGCATCATATAGCTTTAGAGGTTATTTCCAGAATAATATTATTCTCTGAGCCAGTGAAACAGAAGCCATGGTGAGCCTAGAACTGTAGCATTCACAGCAGAAAGTGTTAAGGAAAGGGAGGGTCTCTCCTGGAGCAGAAACACAGTTCTCAGCTTAGCTAAATTTAAACCAACATACTCCATTGCTTAGAAAGACGTACCTGCCTCCCCTTGCCTCCACCAAAAGGAAGCAATCTGCTGTGGGCATTCATGGCTCACCTACTTATCAAGATAGGCTGAAGACAAACAATGGTCATTTCGTACACCCAGCTAGCCAACCTTCCAAGCATTGCTCCTTCTTATGGGCTACGCCAGGGCCTCTTCAGCTTTTCTTGAAGTTTAGCTAGGGGCTTGACAAATTCTTCTGGGTGACCCTCATAGCTATCTGCCTTCTTCAAGGGCTATGAAGTCCCCAGAGAACTTTCCACACTTCTGCTAATTCTTCTCTTATGCTTCAGGCAGGCATTCTGCCATTCAGACCCAAGCTAAAACCCAAAGTTCACTGCTCCCCTGGAGTCATTTCCCAGCACAGCCCCTGCAGTTTCAGTGCTAAGGTGCTGTTAACTGCAAAAGAAAAATGGGAAACAGAACAATACACACTTCACAGCACTGCATTGGTCTGCCCAAACTGCAGCCTTTCCAGTTACACCGTCAGCACTAATATTGTTCTTACTTCAGCTTGCAACTGGAGACAGAAGATAAAGAAGAGGAAAGGCACCTGAAGAATGCACACTGTTCCCTCTCAGGGCAGCCTGCCTGCTATTAACTGTCTTGAATGCAATGGCTGAGCCACTGCTTATTCTGTCTCTGCATTGCAAATATAAAAGTAAAAGGCTTAGGTTTGTTTCTGACTACAGCTGCCTTGAGACCTTCCATCAAGACTCTCTGCGTAGCTGGCATCATTCACATACCCAATTTTGTCTCAGTTATCAACTCTCTTCTTTCTTGAAGGAAATTCTTCCTCTCAGTCACATCTCAGTGATGAGTTGTGATTATTTCTTATCAGCGCAAAAGGCCCTTGCTCTCTCTGTTTGGTATGTTAGAGTGGAAAATTTTTCTGCTACATTTCTCTGTCCCAGTGGTTATCCAATTGTTCCTTCCTGAATTTGTCCTTCTGCTGTCTCCAAACTTCACAACTCTACTCTGTGATCCCCAAACCTACAGATGGTTAGAAACAGTACCCAATGACTCATGTCAGTGAGGTAAGCTCTCTGTTGATATGAGCCTGCTGTGCAGCAATCCCTGCCCATCTGACTTGTTACTTACGGTCCACTCTTCCTTTTGACTCATTAATTTTTTTGATACAGTCCTTTACTTCATTCAGTTGGCTGAGTAAGGCTGTTTTGTCTGCCAGCTCACAGTAATAGCATCCTTGAGACCTAAAAGGAAACTTAGAACTGGAATTTGCTGTTCTGAATTTGTTTGGCTCCTCTGTTTTGCAACTGGGTAGTCCAGAGGCACAAGCTGCAGCCATTTGTGTTCACAGCTGTCTCATATGTCAGACGGAGCCATGGTATGACTCCAGGAGCTCTGTGGGATGCGCTTGGTGCTGCCTTTGGCAGCAGCTGTGCCCTGGGATGGCACTCCCATGCTGGGACTTGTCTCCATGGATATCCGGGACTCTTCTGTCACTGCAGCCCCAGGGTGAGCATGGCCTTCCCTGCCCCCTGCGCTGGGCCAGAAGGGGCCAGATGCCTCTCAAACACCAGGTTATCCTGGCCCCATACTAAGGGTAATGTGGCACATGTTGCCTCATCTGGCAATACGATGAGGTCCCATGTACAGGGGAGCAGTGCAGCTGCTGTGTGAGACTGCCCGGTCCTGCATGAGTTAACTGGTGGGTCCCTTAATGTTTTTCCTTCCTGTGTTTCCTAAACCAAAACCAAAACCATTGCATTGTAAGGGCTTGTGCTAGTTGGGTTTAAGGACAGAGGAAGTAACTGGTCTGCAGGTACCTACATGTGGAAGGGGTTTGGGCTGCAATTGAACAGATAACACATCAGTGAGATCCAGTGCCTGGCAGCTGAAACAGCTTAATTTCTCTAGAAGTAAGGCATTAACACATGAAACTCCTCCATAGGCAGGTGGCCAGGGAGTGGAGGGTGCTGCCCTACACACAACCTGTGAGCATAGGCTGGTGGGCCCTCTGTGCCCCATGGCACAAACTGGTCAGTATAATTTAATCAGTTCTGTTTAAAGGGAGAGGAAACAGGAGGAAAATGCCAACAGCCAACTATGGCAACAGGGGAACAAAATCCTACAAAGAGTTCTACAGTACATTGTTCCCTAGTACACTTTCCTTTCACTTGCTCACTCATTTTCTTTTTCCATTACAATATTTGTTCATTTCCTCATAGATCACCTCAACTCTGCAAAAGCCCTGCCCTCCTTATCCCAAAAAAGCTCAGCAGCCAAAGGGGTCCCTGTGCCCCTTCCCCTCCAGCACTAACTGCACCTACACTGAAGCAAGTCCACTTGCACTAGCACCCAAATGCTGAACAGGGGTGTTTACTGCTTTCATCACTAGGTCCTTCCTAGCAACACCAGTCTCCCCCCGCCATGTTCCTGTCCTGCAGCATAAGGGATGGGACACGGCCCATCCCATCTTAGCTGACGGCTCTGTCTCACTGCATACCGAAACCAGGTGTAGAAAGAATGCTTCTCAGGCAAGTCCATACCTGCTTTAGTGGCAGTCACGATATGGGAGCGGCTGCAGACAGCGAGAAAAGGAACAAAGTCTCACACCCAGCCTGCACTTGTTACCCCTCTTGTCCAAAGGTGACCCAGAGATATGAAGCATACTGGGCACATACTGCTGCCTACAAATAGGTTGAAACCATGCTGTGAAGCTCTCCCAAGCCTTCTTGAGGGAAGAAAAGTTACTGTCTTTCACAGAAGCTAATTCAGTTTTGTTAGGAACTTCATGTTCATATCGGGTTTGCAATGAAATCCATGACAGAGGCTCCAATGTGTAATTATAATACAGAAAAATAACTATCAATAGTAGCAAATCAGAAAGAAAACGATGAGACCATTCTCGCAAATTCATCTGCTTAAACCTGTTAACTTTCCGTTGTGTTCACTGAGAGTTGTTCTGATTGTTTCAAGTTACATTCTAAGAAACACCAGAGCCCTTCCCTCTCAATTATGCTGGAGAAATGAAAGGTCATACTCTTCCCTCTCTTCAGTAGGTGGTTGAACATGTTAGGCTGTTTCCTTTCTACCAATTAACACTCCTGGAACTCAGAAACCTCTGGATGCCTTCCCTGTCCCACTCCCTCACCAAAATGTGTACAAGTCACGTAACAGACAGTGCACAAATACAGATGCTTTGTGGTTTGCAGAGCACTTTTCCTCTGGTGTTGCCTGTGTGATGTTTGGTAACTCAGACTTTACTAAGGTTGGTAATACCTACCCCTGAACTAAACATAGTGTTTAGTTTACTCAGTCTTTGAATGAAGTATGTATTTCCAAATCCTGTCAGAAAATACTCAAAATTCATAGCCAAATGTATGATGATTTTTAAACACAGCCGGAGGCAGAGTTAACAGTCTGGCAACCTCAGCTGTCAGGGATACTAGCTCAGCAAGGCAGCCAAGCGTACGCCTACCTTTAAGCCCAAACTGAAATCCTATTGACTTAAGCTCTGCCTGGAGCTTGTCTGCAGGGTTTCCTATCAGGTTCTTTGCTACCCAGGCGGACTTGAGCCAAGATACCCCTCCCAGGTCGAACGTAGGCAGGAAAGGGCATTACAGTGATTAAGTCTGACCTCCTAAAAAGCCATTCAGAGTTTCACCCAGGGGTTCTCCATCACCTTGCGACGGGTTACTTTATCTTTCACACAGCCCACCAGGGCATAGCCTGAGGCCACGCCTCGCGTCTTGAAGAAACTGCTTCACTCATCAGCTCCCCCGATTCGGAGCGAGGGCGGCAGGCGAAGGGCTCTCCGGCTGCCTCATCCCACCCTGGCCC
>NW_009626492.1:0-263 GCF_000690535.1 Cariama cristata
TGGCACTGACGGCTTTACTGGGACATCAGTGTTTTCTTCCTCTGTCCTTCTCTTTTTCCCTTTTCTCTTTTCCCCCTTCTTTTTTTCCTTTTCTTTTTTTCCTTTTCTCGTTTTCCTTTTCTTTCTTTTTCTTTCTTTCTTTCTTTCTTTCTTTCTTTCTCTCTTTCTCTCGTTCTCTCTCTTTCTTTCTTTCTCCTTTTAGTTTCTCTTTTCCTTCCTTCCTTCCTTCCTTCCTTCCTTTCTCTTCTCTCTTCTCTCTTTCT
>NW_009626492.1:395-30580 GCF_000690535.1 Cariama cristata
CAGGCATTCTGCAGAGTGCTGGAAAGCCTCACAATTACATGCCTGTTTCTATTAAGCAGCTCCATCGTCCTCCATGTGGGTGGTCTGGCTCTCAATAGGCAGGACCTGTCAGGGTCACGTGACGGACCCGCAAACGTTACCCCTTTACAATAAACTTTAGGAAAAAAAAGCAAAGGAAGGGAGAGCCCCGTGCCGCCGGCCCCGGCCCCGCTGCTCCCCCCGCAGCACGGGGGAGCCCAGTTCCCCCTCAACCTCTGCCTTCGCTTCCTTCTCCCGCCTTGGCTTTCCAAAGGAGGGCGAGTGTGAAAGGTGCCGGGTGGTGGAACGCGGTTTCCTTGTCAAAGAAATGTGTAGGTGAATGTCCAGGGAGAGGAGGCGGCAGCAGAGGTTTTTATTTCTGGCTGCTGGCGACCCGCAGTGCACCTGATGTACTGTGCTTGGTTCCGACGGGTTTATGCCCGTCCTGCTCATTTTTCTAGAGGTCACTAGGAAGTCAGCTTTCAGCTGGTGAAGCAGCACAATGCAAGAAAGTTTGCTTCAGTGAATAATACCTGAATGTTACTGGGGAAGAGCACAGTGATTTTCTTTTTTAGCAGTAACATTTTCTTCAATAGTTGCAAACAACATATAAACACTGCAGAAATTTACTACTATCTTTTTAGGATCTTGTGGTGGCTGAGTATCATTAGAGGATCTGAGAGAGGTGATGTCAAGTGTTGCTTCCAGATTAGGGCACATTACAAGGAATAAATGGTGTGTCTTGGAAGACATGTCACTAATTGTTTATGGAAGATCCTCTTCCTCTAGTCAGTCACATTTGATTTGCTATCAGATTTGGTATATCCACGACATATTTCTAGAATAAAATATATTCCATATTGCTATAGTCTTGCCTCCAAGTTGCCCAGGTATTTCTGTTTGCGATACATTTAGAAAATGTGCTTCATGATTGGGTTCAGTGATTTCACATGACTTCTTTGGATACTCTAGCCATATTTTATCTATAGTGCTCCTGTTAGAGAATTCCACTAACCGAAAATAACATGTATCTTACAGTCATATGTTGACTACCAAGAATATAAAAACATTGTATGAGAAAAGCTGTTAGGCAACATCTCGTGATCGGATTGCATTGAACAGCCTAACTCCATCCATATTCTTATCTGCACAAAACCGAGTTAGGCATCAAAATAATGAGAGAGAAGGACGTTTTGCCTACGAAACTGTTATTGTTTCTACATGACAGAGGGGCTTGTGTCAATGATAAAGAGTTGGAAGAGCATGGGAAAAGACATTTTACAGGATTTTTAAAGAGTACATGAAAAACATACATCACTTTTTATGGCCTTACCGATCAATCACAAAGTTAGATTACTGAAGCAAAAGACAGACAGCAGGGGCAGAGGGTGCATAGATGTCTTGGTTGTAATCCTCCAGTCTGTGCTCCCACCCAATGCATTCAGTCTTAAATTTTCCAGAGAAACTCATAACTTCTGATGGTAAGTTCAGTGGTTTCTGACTCTACATGTTGGACAGGATAGCATCCTCAGTGCCTAGCCTAACCATGCCATGTACCCACAGTACTGTTGTTTAAGACGGTAGGAGGCAGAATAGCAGAATAGTCACATAAAGAATCAGCAATTATCCCGCTAGGGAAGAAGAGCAGGGCAAAGCAATGCAGTACGTGAATGTGCAGTTTTAGAAAGAGGTGTGCAGTACAGACAAAGAATTAGAAACAATAAATAATTGGGATGTTAGTGCGAGTTAGGAAGTATCAGAGAAAATAACCTGAGAAACACAATACTCCTCTGTTGTTGAATATCAAAAATACATCAGTGGTAAATACCATAGCTTTCTTTCCCTCTTTCTTTTGTCAGCCTAATTCCTCCAGTTACTTCTGTGCTACCCAGCAAACCTGAGTCTTTGGCACCCCGTGGCACTAAAGCTCCTAACATGTTCAGACAAAATAGCATAATCGGTCATGAACTGTCCAGACATGCGACACAAAGGAAATAAAAAGCCAGACATGTATGGGGGATCACCCAGAATATTTCAGAAGAGGAGGGCAGAGGTAACAGTGCCAGTTTCTTAACTCTCCAACGCAGCTGTTTAAACAAAGATGTTACATATAGCTGGGAGATTAAAGCAGGGAAGAATTACTTCGTAACCATCTTGTTTTCTACACTATTTCCCTAAGCACCTCCTAGTAGACTCTGTTGGAGGCAGCACACTGGTCAGGCTGGGGTTTTGCATGACACACAGTGGTTTTATTTATGGTGTTACATAGCAAATAGTTTGATATTTTGTCTGTAACTTCACTAAATTATTATTTACTCATAGTAGCTATTACTAAATGATAAGTAGCCATTTACATCCATGTATGCATACCTAATGGAACTCCTGGAGGAAAAAAATAGATCAGTTACTATGCAACCTATAGTCTCAACAGAAGTAATGATTATAGTCCATTGACAATAACCTTTGAAAATGACAGGGAGCAAAATTTATAGCCTGGCAAACATGAACCATCGTGCTGTCCTGAATAACTAGAAACGACTGTGTGCACTTCTATTCGCAGATTTCATAGAGTCATAGAATCATTATGGTTGGAAGAGACCTCAAAGATCATCAAGTCCAACCATATACCCAATGCCACCATGCCCGCTAAACCCACTAAACCATGACTCGAAGTACCACATCGAAATGTTTTTTGAACACCTCCAGGGATGGTGACTCCACCACCTCCCTGGGGAGCCCGTTCCAATGTCTAACGACTCTAACAGTGAAGAAGTTCTTTCTAATGTCGAGCCTGAACCTCCCCTGGCGCAACTTGAGACTGTTTCCTCTCGTCCTGTCACTAGTTACCGGGGAGAAGAGCCCAACCCCCACCTCACTACACCCTCCTTTCCAGTAGTTGTAGAGGGCGATAAGGTCTCCCCTCAGCCTCCTTTTCTCCAGACTAAACAACCCCAGCTCCCTCAGCTGCTCTCCATCAGACTTTTTCTCCAGGCCCTTCACCAGCTTTGTTGCCCTTCTCTGGACATGCTCCAGCACCTCAATGTCCTTCTTATAGTGAGGGGCCCAAAACTGAACACAGTACTCAAGGTGCGGCCTCACCAGCGCAGAGTACAAAGGGATGATCACTGCCCTGGTCCTGCTGGCCATGCTGTTTCTGATACAGGCCAGGATGCTGTTGGCCTTCTTGGCCACCTGGGCACACTGCTGGCTCATGTTGTCAGGAAGCGGTTACTCAAGCATGAAAGCTCAGGGGCTTCTGGTAGGTAGTTTCCAATGGCATCTCTCACAGGACTTCCTAGCACACACAGTACTAGGTAACCCTACACTGGCCAGTGCTGCCACATTTACCCTATTGATAGTTACAAATAATAATCTGGAAGTTTATTCTGGTCCTGCTTGGATGTCAGTACTTTACCAGGGAAGGGAAGGAAAGGGAAGGAAGGGAAGGGGAGAAGGGAAGGGAGAGGAAGGGAAGGGAAGGTGAGAAAACAGAGCCAAAGCTGACTTTGCTGCTGAAAACCAGACATCGTCTCTCTAAGGAGCACCATGCTGCAGAATCTTACCCTATTTTGTTCCCTTTTGCTCTTATACTTATATTTCAATCCAGTTCTGTATTTTCCTTCTGAGGCCACTGTTGAAGGCTTCCAGCTCAATCTATCTTGGTTGTATGTACAGGCGGTGCTGCCAAGAAAACCATTCTGAACACATGACAAGGCCACAATGTCAATGACCATGTGTCACACCTCCACTGGAGACACAATTAAGGCAAAGAGCTAGCTAAGATTAGGAAAGCTGTCTCCGAGTCTTCCTGCGGTCAGGGCAGGCTTATGCCTGGATGACTAAATCTGGTACCAGGTACCTGCAGGTCTGATGCTAAAGTGAAGCATGTTTCCAACATTTTTTTAGTTTTTTTTTTTAATATTTTTTTTTTTTAATGAAAAGAGTCCCTTATTATTTTAGTGCTCACCTTCACTGTCAAGAAAATGAGTGCGGGGTCATCATCAGCCAGCGCTTTAAAAGTCCCATGGTTTTCAGCCCTGACCATGTTCATCTCTGAAGCAGAAGAAGAAGAAAAGAGAGAGGGAAAAGGAAGACACGGAGTTCTTTCATTTGTTATAGGGAGGAAGAACAGCTGTGGATACAAGTCAGCTAGTCCTTTGTTACTTGTATCATGAGTATGTTGCAGACAGTTAGTGGTGTAAGAAACCCTAGGAAAAGAGATGTTTAAATGGCAAAAAGAGCTCAAAAACCCACTACCAGAATTCTTAGGGCCAGCTTGTTCATTTGCTCCATCTTCCTTCTGAAGACGGGATTGTTCATGGGATATTCCTGGAAGAGGGCTGTCCAGCCTGGCCTTTAAAATCTCCTTCCACAGTCTTTCTGCCCAAACAGTAGGGAGACTGGTTTTGACTGCTGGAAAGGTTTTTTCCCAATGTCTAACTCAAATTTCCTTTCTATAGTTTAGACATATTGCATCTTGTCCTTTTAGCAGTCAACATAAAGTTTATTTTCTTTCTCAGTACATTAAAAAAGAAAATTAGATTATCCGTGTCTTTCCTCACTCTTTAGTCTCGAGACAATTCATTGAACCTTTCTTCAGTGCATGTTTTCTAAACCTCTAATGGCTGTTACCAGTCTCCCCACGATGCTCCACAGCTTGACCAAATGGTGTGGAATCCAGGCTCACACACAGTACCTCTTCCTACAGACCCTAGTGTGAAGTTTGTCTTCTTTCCAAGTGTGGCATTTTTTTTGCTTGTGCTCCGGATAGAATCCACTATAATCCCCAGATCCTTTTCTGCATTATCCTTCCCTGAAGTCCTCACTTTCAGTATGTTTATATGTCATTGGAAAACAGTTCTGTTCCACCTTTTTGTATCTTATTCGGCTGTTATGAAATCTCATTATTTTCTTATCCACTGTATCTTGGTATCACACTGCAATACAGTAAGCTTTCACTAAAAGTCTGGCCATCGTTAATGAAAATGTGAAATGCTTTACATTACCTGTGTTGGGCCTTGTTTGAAAAAATATGCTTATTAGTCTTGCAAGTGAACCCAAAATTCACTGGCTTAATTTAAAGATATTGCTAAAAAAGTTTTTTTATTAAGAGTAGCCCAAAAATTAATAAGAGTGGGAGCTCAGCTGCTGGGAATTAGCCTATCTTCCGTAAGCCTTCAACAGTATATGATTTACATCGCTAATTCATTGACTAAGACTGATGGTTTAGTTTCAGAAGGTCACATCAAGGATACAAGACCCAATGTCATATCAAGGATTCCCATCACACTGACAGAAACGTAGAACTGAAGGAAACACTTTGCAGAAAATAAGTAAGTGGTCTCCAGGCTGCATTCTCAGGCCACTCCTAGCTTGGCATTAGCTCAGTAAACCTAGCGCATAAGGTTCATGCAGGAAATACAGCACACTCTCAGAAAGGCAAGTCACAGAAGGCAAAAGAGAGGTAGACCTTCTGCATAGTCTCTTCTTCTCCATTGTCCTCAAAGCCAGAGCTGTGAAGTTTTATATGTGTGCACCAGTGTATGTGGCCTTTTGCTAATCCTACACATCAGCCTAAAGATGGTACAAACTATCTCCATGGGACCAAAGTTTTCGTGTGGTGCAGAAAAGCAACAGAACCAGCACCATGTATCTGAGTGTTTGTTAGGAATTTACCTGGATCTAAGAAATGAAGTCACACCTTGTACCTACTGAAACCATGGTGATAAAGGAGGACTTGAGATGTATGGTTAGGAGGACATGTTGAAGAGCATGCCCATCTGTGAATACCCTGTTTCTACTGCAGCATTTCCCAGATCCATATGGCTCCATAGGAGAGAGAGGGACCACTCTTCCAAGAGGGGCTTGGAATTTGGTGAAAAATCCCCATGGAACATGAGCAGTGCTGGCCTTGGTAAGTCACAGGGTTTTGCTGACAGGTCATTCCTGCCTGTCTGCCATGTGAAGAAGTGTTATAGAAGGGCTAAGCAGCCTGGTCTTCTCGCAGTAGTGTTTCCTAGGTCACTGTTAGACACCAGGAGCGAGGGGATTTCCTGTGCCAGCATTTGCTGTTAAACTGTACTTTGCTCTACTTTCAAAAGAGAGTGATGGTAGTATTGAGATGTCGGGGTCACATGTGTTAAAGAAATACCCAAGGGCAGTTTTGTAACTTGTGGTGATTTTTAAAAATTGGAACAAGTGGAATAGTTGGGAATCTAGGCAAACTCGTGGGTATGCAAGTCTTTCTTCAGCTCTGAAAGAGAAGCAGCAAACTTCAAAGTTATGTGCAAGTTAGGAACAGTGCCTGTGAATTTAATTATGCTGAGTTTAATTAGGAATGAGGGGAAAGGTATTTGGGCCTCTGGAGTACAGAGGTGTTAAGAGTTGTTATCTCCGAAGATAGCTGAGAAATGGATAATTTATTACCTAGGGAACACACAGGGGCTTTTGGAGGGAGCTGGAGGAGAAAACAAAAGAGGGGAAGTATGCCCTAAACCCACTAATGAATCCAGGATTTCTACTGTCTGCCGTGATTATGAGTTTCAGTTCCCAGGTGCATCTTTTGAAGGGAGTTTTTAATAACAGAAGGGTTTGTGCATCCAAAAGCTATTCTTTTCCCTCCAGCTGTACAAGCTGGACTAATAAAAGGTATTATCTCTACCTACACATCTCATTTTAACAAACCGGCATCTCAGCTACAGGAAACTCCAGTGTGTCTGAATGCCAAACTGTTCAGAAGAAAGCCTAACTTTCCGCTCCTCTTCAAGTTTTCAGTTGCTCATCTATAGGTGGCAGGACAGAAATCTGCTTTGTCCTTTGCTGACGTGTTTAAACCCTGAAGCATAAGAACTGAAAGACTGCTCTTGGCATTTCATCTCAGCTAAGTTAACTGTAGAGTTTTTCTTCCCAGATAAATGCCAGTTATTTGCCTCAGTAGCATTATGAAGTTGTGTTTTGCATGGTTTCTTTGCCTTTTCATTTTGTCAAGTACTTTCATGTTCCAACGGGGAAAGAGCAGCCAGTTAGTCTTCTCTACAACATTTAATGAGTCTGGGTAAAAATACTGCATTATAAATTGTAACCCAAGACACTCTTGTGGTGAAGTATTTCCTCTTAAATAACAATGGAAAAATTTTGCCTTTTATTTTGTAAAGTAGGGAAGGAATGCACAGAGCAACTCTCTCCCGCTTCCCCCAAGAATCGTGGATCACAATACACTTTCTACATTTATTTTGGCAGTTTCGTTTTCCTTATTAATGATATTATTTAATGTACTAGTAAATGCGTAAATGAAGTCTTAGCACTCACTATGCTATTACACTAATACAAAAGTACATTGTAATGCTCTGCTGCTAAATCTTTGCTCAATGTCAAACTTAAGCAAGGATCTGTATTAGTGAAGTTTAGTGACACATGCTGCTGAGCATTCTGTACCCATCTGTAACAAATTGTTTGGACAAATAGGCTAGGATTCACTATTCAAAGATGCATGCAAAAATGTTTATGAATCTATTTTTAATGTTTACTCATGTTTCTGTATCTCTTCATTATTGCTACTACTGCCATTGAGCTTTGTTTAGAAAAAAGTTATTTTCTTCTTGGGGCAGGTGGCTGGAGCTTCTGCCATTTTGCAAATGGCTATTTCCAGCTTGTACTGGTAGTTGTGATAATGGTTCTTCCAGTTCACTGCTGACCTATGACTCTTATTTTCGTTTTACACACAGTGTTCTTGATTTTGGGAAGTGCTTAATTTCCTCCACTTTGCAGGCAGCCAGGAACCCCTCTGCAAACAAACAAACAGGAATCCACTTAAAAACCTGGGACCTCACATAGCAAAGTAGAGTGTTTATATCCTGGTAGAACTCATGCTTCTAAAATACTTGTGGTGGTGTCTTTTTGTGCAGTAATTCAGTTGTAAACTGAGGCTACGTGATATCTGGATGGAAGAGCTTGGAAAAACGCAGCCTGTTAGAACCATGGGCTTATTTCCAGCTGCGTTGACTTCACTGAGAATTAATTGCTCTTGAATGAAGTAGTGCAGTTGATTTATTCGACAGAACTCTTCCATCTGGGTGAGTCTTAGTGTTATGAGCTAGTTAAAGAGTTCATTGCTGTTTTCAAAACTAGTAAAGCTGCTCATTTTGACTCATTCAAGGATTATGTAAGAGTCACAACTCAGAATTTGCGACTACTCAGAAATGTCTTTTTTTTCTTCTGTTCTTTATAAAGAATATTTTTTGCAAGCCAGGTGCCTATATGCTACCAACAGAAGGTATCTGCCCAGAGTGAAGATTCATGAAACATACCGAATAAAGGAGAGCAATATTTTCAGATCTCCAGCTAGCTGCCACTCTAGCCTTTTTTACTTAGTTTGAATATCCTATATAAAAGCTGTGTGGGCTGAGTGACACAAGGTTAAATTTTAAGCCACTATACAATGAATTGTACTGAACTGTACTTTGAAAACTGTCCTTGTCTCCTGACCTACATAATATCATTAAAGCTTCAAACCTGTATTTTCTTGGCATATTACTTCAAAAGAATGCTTTAAAACATGAATTGCTTTAGATAATTAAGGAGAAATAAAAATGCCTTTTGGCATACTGCCACAGAGTGCAGTTTTGGTTACAGGAAATAAATTCCACTCTCAGAACTGACATTTTTTATTATTGCTGCCATTGATTTGACAGTACTGTGTCAAGCATCAGAGAAGGGTTGACAAAATTAGAGAATCTGAAGAAATGCCTCTTGCAGTGTGACATCAACAGGAATATGTATGCTTTAGTTAAGGCTATTGCTATCGGCACCACAGAGCTTTGTAGGTGAGGACAACTGTGATAGTAGGAATGGGGGAATTGGACCCGTCAGGTGTAATGAAGTCTGTACAGTCCTATGGGTGCTAAATGTCTTTTGATTTGAGATTACAACAGCTTGATATCAATGTCTGCACAGCTGCTGTAGGTTAAAAAACTAAACTCCACTCCCTCCCTCCCCCCATGACCCCCCAACTTTGTCATTAGGAAATACCTCTGGAGAGCAAACAAAGGAATGGTGTCTCATTAACGGTAGATGTCAGGGAACCACATTTTCTTTGGTTTTGTTGACACATTGCTTTCCTAAAAGCAATCACCCTCAACTATAATGGATTACTCCACCAGGAGGAAAACTAATCCTCCTCTTCAGTTGCCAATCAGGGCCGAAGTGTGTTCCAAGAATTCCACAAGATGACACTCTTAGCAAAATAAGAGTAGTTTGGGGAAATCCTTTGCCTTGGTTGCCTTGTAAGGGAGTCATGATTTACAGGGGTTTCACATTGGTCTGGAACTGTTACCGAGATTTCAGCACCTGCATCATAACAGCAACTCTGTTTTTTTCTTCTTTCATTATGGAATACGCTGTTGACCTACAAACCAAGCAAAACTGTCGTGGAAGTTATATGTGTACCATTAGGGAGTAATTTTAACTCTTGCTATGTAATAAATGTCTTTTTGGAACAGGCTTTTCTTATATGAAAAGAAAAGTAGGAAATATACCAATTAAAAATGTATTCAAATCTAGAATTCCTAATACTTCATTTTTAGCTGCTACTGTAGGTAGAAACTCCCTTGGCTGGTTGAATCACCTTGATATGAGTATGAGACCAAAAGAAAGCTGTTCTGAACTTGTGTTTTCTGATGTTAGTTGGATATGAAGAAAAAAAAGAAAAGCAAATGTATAATACTCCATACTTTCCTTACTTTTCCACAATACCTGAGAAATGAGGATACCACAATGCGTAGACATATTTGTATGAAGAAAAATTTAGTGATCATAACTTGTTACCCAAGCTGTAGAATCAAAGTTTTTCCATCTCCTCCATCTCACAGTATGAGCAGGATAAGGGCGAGATGCCATCATGTTCTCTTACACAAACCCTTGGAAATACTGAATTCATTGTAGCAACCAGCAGAACAGGGTGCTCCTCTAGCCCACAGTGAAAACTGAAATTTAAAAATCAAGGGTGCCTTTGATTTCTGTAGTTTTGGGTTTGAATGCTAAGATCTTGGTTCCAACCGATCGGCATAGGTGGGAGACAGGACAGGAGCTTTTAAAACAGTTTTGCCACTGAAGCCAGCACCTTCTGAAATGATCACAAGTAGCCTCCAGGCCACCTAAATCTACATGTGATTTCCTTTTTACATTTCTTCTTCTCATGCCTGTTCCCCACATGTTGTTTTCATTTTGCTGCTCAAAAAAAGAGAAGAAAATAAAAAAGAACAAAAAGAAATGGAGAGAGGGGGGAAGAGTGACAAAAATATCCGTGAGTATACCTGAGCTTTCTCAATCCCTCCCAACCAGTTCCGCAGTCTTGTTCTTTCATTTTTTGCTGAGCTTCAGTTTGAAACCTGAGCCATTGAAACACTGATTTTCCTTGCACCAAGAAATTTCTCAGAGGAGGACAGATTTTGCTGAAAGTGAGTTTTTTCAGTAAAATGTTGATGATCTCTCATAAAAGATTATATTAGCTGTAAATAACTTTTATAAATCAAAGTTTTCAGATTGTATACAATTGTATACAGAGCTACATTGTCTTACAAATTAATTTCCAATCAAGTCAGTGACATTGCATGAGATTTAATACTGAGTTCAGTGTGGCATGTAAGTCTTCAGAGGACATTATATAGATCTATACTATGGATAAGGAATTTAAGACCCTGAGAGTTCTTGTGGTAATCTGATGGGCAAACGGTGATTAAGTGAAAAATGTTTAATTTTCATGTGTTTTGGGAGACTGATTTGAACAAATATACTTGTGTTTAGGTACTAAATTGCAGTGTAGGATAGAGACTATCTTTTAGGGTTTTGATAAAACTTGAAGGTGAATTCAGATGAAAGGGTCTGAATTTATGGCATTCCAGCTATTTCTGGATTACTTTAGCTGCACACACTCTCAATGGAGAGCAAAGGGACCTCACTCCCTTTTAGCTTACACATTTTCAGGATGAATTAAGATACCTTAGAACGCAGTGTTCTTACTTGACAATGAGCTGGAAGCTATTTGGAAAGCTGGGTAACTTTTCTACTCTACCTCTCACCAAGCTTTTTTCTTGTATCTACTTTAAGAAGGTTATGATCCTCCCTAACACTTCTTTTAAGCTATTGCAGTACAAATGACACATTGCACCTTTATTAAAATCTGTTGCTAATCTGAAGGTTGAAAAACAAAGACTGTTTTGCACTCTACCTAACCTTGTGAGACCTCTTCTTCTTGCCACAGCACAAATAAATAACAATAATTAAAAATTGATATGTGAATGTTGATCTGAAATGTCGACTGCACTCCTCAGTTTGTACAACTGGGCTGAAAACCTCATGTATGCAAGTGTCCTCATGAGATTTCTAGTGCTTGTGAGCAGGCAAAGGGTCCTCTGTAAACAGCTTTTCTTATGGCATTTCCCCACTTCCATTTCCAGTCCCTGCAGGAATCAGAACATACCACACTAGGCCAAAAAAAAAAAAAAAAGAAAAAAAGAAAAAAAAAGGAGGAAAACAATGGAATAAAGCAATTACAGTCTTTCAAACTGCCAGCAGTGCCTGCTTTGAGCTTGTATTTGTTCTGAACTGATCCCTCCAGCTCTGCTTACAATTTTGGGTGTGACACAACTGAGGGAGCAGGGGAGAGACATCAATTGTTTTCTGTGGGGAAGAAGGCAGTAGATTCCAGGGGCAAAGCCTGCCAGAATAAAGCAGAGGCTTCTTAGGGATCACATTAGGGATTAGGTCCTAACTTTAAGAGGCAAATAGTACTGATCAATGGTTATATTTGGCTAGCACTGGTTGAGTGGTTTTCAATGGTTGCCTCTTCTTAGCGCTTCATGAAACTAAGCTGCAGCTTTGTAATGTAAAGGCTGTATTTAAAATAATAGTCAGTAAACATAAAGCACTACAGAAAGTAGGGTTCTTTGCAATAAATTTAGGACTCGTGGAACACTTTTGAAATTGTTCTAAGACTTTTCTTAAAATCTTATCTTTCAAAAGGAAAAAGTATTTTTTTTTCTATGTTGAAGAAATTCATGAATAGGAATACTTGCTCTTCAACTGTAGTCAATTGTACCGAAAAAGCAGGCATGATGTACCATATAGCAAGTACTGGGTTTTTTACTCTTTAACAGTGAAGACCAATCTTCGTAAAAGTCTGTACTAAGGTCCTTTATCTTTATTTGCATGGTAAGACTTTAAATGTCTTTGACTAATTAAATGCACATTCAAGACTGATAGTAGCTTTCATACTGCTGTGTAGAGGTCAGTTTGGTATGTGCTTAACCTTGGTACTTAAATCTATACTTAGACCAAAGTCTGTACTTCCAAAGATTTGAACTCTCTGCAGTTCTTTCTGCCTGGTCCTTCAAGCTAATGTGGGCACCACCCAGCACAGCTCTGGGTGGTTAGTACTTTTAAAACTCTGGGAAGCCACTTCTAGCTAAGATTTTTAAGCGTAAAGGGAAACTTTTTAAAGATGCAAAATCATGGATGAATCTGAGCTTTTAAATTTAAATTCTTCTTAAGTAAAAATGTGGCCTCCCAGTTCACTTTTTATTGCTCATAAAAGAAATTAATTGAATTAAAATTTCTTCAGTTAGGCTGAAAGCCTGCAGGATGTTTTTAATCTGACAATTTTTTTCTGAACCTAAAGCAAAATAGAAAGCTGTGAATGTTGAAATTTGTAACTCATTCAGTTTTATATTCCTAATACTTGCTAGAGATTTCCTCTTAAATAATCAGATAGGTGCTTAACTTAAGCTTATGACAATGTTCTTTCAAGGAAACAATTTTTGGCCGTCTAAGAGTATCAGAAGCATGTGGGCAGACCCTGACACCCACAAAAAACCTCCAACTATCCTGGTGTTCCACCTAAGCTCTAATAATATGGGGATGACTATCAGCTGCATGACTTGAGATAGCAAATTTAAGAGTGAAACCCTGGACTAGCTTTTATCAATACTGATTATAATTCAGAGCTAAGTAAAAGAGTATTTGTCACCCTCCACCCTCTTAAAATTACAGCAATGATTGTGATACCTAAAAATGCTATTCAAACACCATTCATGATGTTATAAATCGTTAATTTTATTTAAAATTAGAAAATGTTGGGAAATATTTTGCTTTATTACTTGAAAAATGAGACTATCTTTAAATCATACTTTGTGTATACTTAATGGTCAAGAATGAAGGTTGAAAATTTACACTTAGTTTTGGCATTTCCTGGTCTTACAGTGCTTAATAATGTGCCTCTAAGATTCCTTAATATAGTTTCAAAAGTATGTTTCTTTGTATGTTCACACAGTGCCATGAACAGCTTATCATTCTGTATGACATCTGAATACTAAAATTAAATACTGTGTTTGCTGCAAGATGGCTACAACAAGAGGTTTGTATCCCACCAGCACTGTATTCTAGAAAATAATCTCCGTTATAAGGTAAAACAGAGCTAAGCAGAAGTAATAAAATGTGTATCCATATCCTGTAACTGGTTTCTTCTTCTCAAAAACCACTGGTGGAAAAGGCATTTCACTAGTGTGCTGAAGGAAAGATACAAGTGGAAGTGGTTATGTTCAAAAGGAAACACTCAGATAATGGCCTGGACTGACTCACATACTATGGGACTATGAGTCACACCGTTGCAGCTCTTGTAGTCCCATAGTATATGAGTCAGTCCAGGCCATTATCTGATTGCTGTGCATTGCTTAAAGCAAAGTAACCAGGGAGGTGTCCTTGTGATACGACTGCATAGCATTTAAACCAGATTAGGGCTGAGAAGTGATGATAGTGAGCCAGCCAAAGCAAAGTTCTTGAGGACTGATAACCAGTCTTTTTTGTTACGATTGCCTTTCAGCCAGATCAGTTTCTTAATCTGTTTCACCATGCAGCCATGTAGGCACCAGAGCTGGCACAACAAATGGCCCAGAGCAAGGGAGAGATGCTGGGGTGGCCCCTTGACAGCAGTCCACACCGGGAGCCTGTGTGGTGATGAACGGCTGCAGATGAGAATCTAAGTATTTGAAAGGCTGATATGAAGTCAGAGGAGAAAGAAATGTGGCCTTCACCATCTATAATAAACAATCGAGCCATTCCCGTTGTCCATAAAATACTGTTCTGTTTAGCAGTGTAGACCAACTAATCATCTGGATTGTGTCCAGAAACGGCAAAAGAGCTGTATAAAATTCTGCTGTTTTGAACATCAAGACTGCACGAACAACCCATTGCTTTTTACTAAGGACTCATTCTCCCGTCAAATAATTGTTGAGGACTTCAGTATCTCTAAAATTACTTCACCTGTGGTGTAGTTTAGAATTGAATCATTCCTTTTCTGAGATTTATAGATTATTCATTAACAATAGCTACTGCACTTCAGAGATCACCCAAAAGCTGACGCAGAGAACCTATTATATTCTGCTTATTCGTATTGGCGTATGTCTGTCGCAAGCCAAGGGAAGCAGGGAAAGCATGTGAAAATCGACACTGTTCCACTCTGACCCCAGAACTAGCAGAGCTTGTAGGAAGAGCTTGGTGCATGGCACTGCAACTAGTAACATCGTGACTTAGAGCACCAAAAGGTGAGGAGAATCATCCCATAGAAAAAGTATAGAAAATAATAGTTGTCATTGTATCTGATAGAACAGAAAAACAGTGCAAGCAGCATAGTGTACTAAATCAACAAGAATCTTTTCAGATGCTTGAGTCCTTGAGCGGAACAAGGAGTTACATATCTACTTTTATTAACCTTTTAAAAAATGAAATTCGATACAATCTATTTATTTACTATCCACAGAATGGGTAGTGTAGCCTGTGTAAAGGCTATGTTGCCTTCCCTATGCTTTTTCAGAGTCCCAGTCTCTCTCTGCAGTTGAGAAGCAAAACTTCTCCATGTCTATCTTCTGACTGTGTCAGGTAGGATGTCAAAAGCAGTGCCTTTGAGTATGGAAACAATAACAAAAAAGTTGTTCTATTCAAACAAGCACTAATGAATCTTGGTTTCCTGGACATATTTCAGCCCATTGCAATACTTCGTGAAACTTACCCAAATCTGGTTAAAATCAGTGGATAGCCAGACTATATCATTCTGTACTTCCCATTTCCTCAGAAAACCAAGTTAAAATCACGCAGTCATCTGCTTTAAGATGTAGAATCGAAGAATGCTTTGTAGGTACAGCATTAGTTTTGAGAAATTTGATCTCTGCCAAGAAACACTAATTAGTAGAGCCATTGTTTGCACAGAACTGAGTTTATACTTCTTGCATTCACTTCCCCCTAGCTGCGACAGCCTAACTCTGTGTTATTCAACAACATGCCTGAGAATGGTTATATGTCCTTTTGTAGCCAATCTGGACAGCCAAAATTACTGTTACTCACTAATACCACCTTATCCAGCTACTAGAGTTGCAGAGTACCGGAGCTATGCGCTGTACATTAGTCAATAACAACCAGATGAACAAAGAAGTTATGCATGCTGAAAAAGACAAAATATTTTATTGTGCGATTGCTGCTGTCAATGGGGATTTCACAGGTGTTTGGAATGGTGATGTACCAGTACCACAGGCCTCTGAATGCTTGTTCTTGATCTTCTGTTTCTGAGCGTTTACTATCCCAAATACCACCACGTACTGAGGCAGGTAGCAAGTCACAGACTGCAAATAGGACTAGCGTGTATATCGCACGGTAACCACAGGTCTAAGAATGGTTTAATGGACAGAGCTACATTTTATGTAACCCCACAAACAACTCTCAAGTGCACATCTTGCCAGAGAATGATTATTTCCATTTCTGGATGGCTCTGTGCTTCGCAAGCTGCCTTATTGCAGAAGGCTCTACGTGTCTTCCTGATGGCTAAGGCTGTGCTGATGACTGCTCATCCAAATAATGAAGTGGGCCTAAATAGCCCCATCTTGCCTGAGTCATAACCTATTATTTTTTTCCATGACCATCTCCACATAAAGTGAGTAGAAAAAATCCAGTTAGGAGGTGGAAATTATTGTGGCAGACTTTAGGAGCAAGATGATTTGTTGTTGTGAAGTAAATATGGAAGAGTATGATTAAAAAATAAACAAAATAGAAAGCTAAACCAGGGTGATAGTTAGGTTTCTTTCAAGCTGTCTCTCTGTTAAAACTCACACTTTCATCACTGAAAATCTCTGTTGGGACCGATTTGGTTTTTAAGCAAACCCTCGGTAGTAAACCCCCCAGGTACAACTCTTTGACCAGATTAATCTTAAGTGATTTAACCCACTCTTATCCAAAAATTGCCTAGCATTCCTTGCCTCCATGTGCTTGATCTTCAGAGCTGGAGTCCTGGACCTCTAAAAATACTGTCCCAGTGCAGCCTGCAAGTGAACATTGGGCTAAATCCTCAAGACCTGACACTTCACCTCATTTTATGTGGATGTAAAATATCCAGATTTGAATACTGGGCAGGAAAGTCTGTGACCAAGCTGACTTTCACAGAACGTTGCAGAATACAGATATAAATAATATATTTCACTCTCCCTTCCCTGTCTTGCCTTTTGTAATTGGTGCAGCCCACCAGCTTCACTTCCTGAGGCTGCCTAAACATCTGCTGACTCTTTTCTGTCTCTAACTTTACATCTACCAGCTACTATTTTCTTCCTGTCCATCCACTCAAAGTGAGACTTTGAAAAGCAGAGGTTATCTGCTCCTAAAACCTCTCTAATGAGGGATCTGTAAGGTTTCTGATGAAGAACAGCAGCTTGTCATCCACTCATTACTTTGGCATGTAAATACACCGAGGGAGTTTGTTGCCACCAGGCTTCCCGTGGTGCTTGCTGTGGGCACAAGACGCTCACTGGTGTGTTGGCGTGGAGAGCACGGAATAAAATAAACTAATGCATGCAAGAGTGACTATGAGGGAAGGATGCACTTTACGTACAGTTAGTGAAAGTCCCCAGAACCAATTGTTCCAAAACATGAGGAAAACTGACAGCAAAGTGTTTATAGTGATTTCTTTCTGGATTTCTACATGGAGGAGGTTAATTGGTGAGACTTGCTAAAGTCACACACATCAGCTAGGTGCAAAATATTAGTATTTGAAGGCCACCTGGTGTCTGCATGTACTTACCCTACGATTAGCTACAAGATGCAAATCCAAATTTAGAGTATTTGAGAACTCAAAGTTAACTTGGGAGTATGGTATAACAAACTAAGCTGCATGTACAAGGAATTTAGTCAGGTTTTGGTGCAGTCAGAAACTGCTACGTTTCTTTTGCTTTCCCCTTCCCTCCGCCACCCTGCCATCAGGGGATGGAGTGCTTTGTGCCTGTGCAGTAGCACAGGATGTCGTTACACTTGACTACTCAAGTTGCATAATGGTTGCAGAAATTAGGCACAGCACTTATTAATCTCCTGTTTGCCTGCAGACTCCTATTTTGCTGACCACAGAACTTCACAGTAGGTATACTACCTGTGCCAGGATTTACAGGTGTGCCTGAATGCCAGCTCCCTTCAGACCTGGACTAATTTTTTTTCTGTATCGGCCTACATGGGGTATGGAAGGGTTTTAGAAGTTGGTAAGTCCAGAGGAAATAGGCAGGCTCAAGGAATTAGGTTGTGAATGCGGCACTACTTGAGTCACTCCATTTCAGCACTCTTTTATAACACTCATTTTCTTGTCAAGAAGTTTGAAAGAATTTAATCAATGTGTATTTCTAGTTCTATGTAGGGAGCCACTCAGCCAGTGCACTTACTGTGTGATGAATGTTAATCGCAAAGAGAATATGCAAAAGAGAAAGCAAGACGCTTAGAGCTATGCAAAAACCACTCCATTAAAATCACCTTCAAAACTCATCTTCTGTTAATAGCCTCTGATTTTCCACCTTGTCAGACTGATTTGCTAACCTTGAAAGAAATTATAAAGGTGTTTGTTTCTTCAGCCACCATCTAAACAAAGTTTTACATTTATTTCAGCCCTTCTAAATGTATTACTCTGGGAAACTTCTTGGTTAGGAGGAATAAGAGAATTCACAGTATGAAAAGAAAATATCATTAGCTGATCCCAAAGGAAACACAAGACAAATACCCACGGGTTGATTGTCTTCTCTACACTAAGGTCATGGTTTACATACACCTGTTTTTCAGTGCTAGGGACCCGTAAGTGGCTTCCACCTGCTCATTTTTTGTCATCTCAGTGCTGTCAGTGCAAGCACTCACGAAGCCACAAGATGAAGTAATCAGGGAATATATCCAGGTTAAAAATACTGTCCTTTTTTTTAAAGGTAATTTCCAACTTGGCTCATTCATTGGCTCAGTTCATCATACAATCCCACAAACAGTAGTACTAGCGTAACCTGTGCCGGGTGGGAGGGAGGGGAGGAACCTCTCCAGGCGCCAAAGGAAACATGCGTGCCACCGATCGCCTCCCCTTGTGTCGCCGGGCCAGTGCAAAGTGACTGCCTAGCACAAAGCAAGCTTTGCTCCTTTTTTAAGTCCCAGAACAGTGGTAAAGCCAGTGGGGTTTCTTTAAATGAAACACACCGACAGACACTGCTCATCTGCGGTAGTGTGCATTAGGTCCCGGAGCATTCACCTCTCCAGGCCTGCAACGGTCTGGAGGAGGATTTTTTTAAAGCAGATGGCTGACACAGCGCCCTATACCCAGAAACAAATGTTTTTCTGAATACTAAGTGCTATACATTGCAGTTGTTCGTGACAGCTACATTTTTATGCATTTGCAGGCATAATATAGTAAGCATAATGTAAACATGCATCACTCTTTTGGCTCAGCGTTCTTTCATGACTACTTTCATTGCAGTTGTAGAGCTGCAAAGTGGTGCCTGGTTTTCTCTTACAGACACCTCTAGAGTAATTTCCTTAGGAAGTAAGCTCACTCTCCCCCATGGAAGGACTTTCAGAATATGGGGGAACTCCTTTCAGTGCCAGCCACCGAAGACTGGGCTGGAGTGCATGCACTTTTTTATTTATTTATTTTAAACACCAAAGTATTTCTCTGTAACGACTTGTCTGCTAATGAGTTCTTTTTAAACATGGCTCCCAAACAGCGCACACAGTATTGTTTTACTAATAGTCTCCAATTAATAGGCACTATAAAAATATAAACAGCAGCAATGGAAAAATCATTAGAAGAGTGACTTTTGGCTTCTTTCATTCTGGTGAAATAAATGGGTTATATTGCTGCTGTTATTACTGATACTAGACATAAAACAGATTAACACGACATATGTTTTCAGTACTAAACTCTGACTTGAGATGTGCATGGATGCAGGCTCAAAACAGAATAAATATATCGGTGTCTATTTGGGAAAACAGCAGTTCATTCAACAGCCCTCTCCCTGTACATCAGAAAAAACAGTGGACACCATGGCCCAAGGACTATGCGAACGATGATCAGGGAGCTGCAGGCAAAGTGTAACTTAAGTTGTAAAGACCAGAATAGTCATTCCATTCCTCCAAATATTTTGGCTCCATTTATGCCATCTATTTAAATAACCTTTTTCCTCAAAGCAGGAGTAAACAGTGCTATGCCTCCTAAAGAGCATTTATTTACACAGTGATGTATATCCGCAGTTACGAGGGGAGGTGAATGCTTCATTCAGGCCAGCACCGGCACCTCAGCTACACAGGCATTTACACACAAACTGCACTGCTCAATATGTTTATCATACCAGGGCAGCCTGGAAATAGGTTATTAAGCACACTGGTGTCCTTCATGACAGTTTCAAGATCTCTGGGATATGGTAAGGGGGCGGGTGGGGGTGGGAAGCAAACCTTCCCAAGCCCACAGGATGCCACCTTAAAGACAGTAAAGCTCGTGGGAAGTCTTAGAGAGGTATCCTGAGCGAAGGCACACTGACCTCAGATGTGATTTGGTAACCATGTGGAATTCAAAGGGTTTGTCTCAAAGAAGCAACTTCAAAGGAGTCAGTTTAGCAGAAATTTACTCTGAGACTTAAAAGAATAGTAGAGCTGGTAATTCAGAGAAATACAAATAACACGTAACCAACTGTGTCAACCTCCTCCCAAGATATATGCCTTAAAAAATTCTTCCAAGCTTAATCACAGAGAAAGCAAGCTAAAGCACCTAGAAATGCTGCTTCCAGAAGTTATGTGTTGGCCAGTAACTGTTGGCCAGCCTGTCAGCAAGACCTGACCCAAATTCAGAGGTTAAGTCTCCAAATGAAGAAGATCGAAAGAGAAGATGTAACACAATTTTCTATCATCAGAAGAACACACAGCTGGGAAGAGCTCTCCTGTGGCTACCTCATCCCACAGGTAAACTGCTTGGCTACAAATGGCAAGGGCGATAGAATAAAGGACAGAAGACATGGTAATTTATTCTACTCTGTGATTGAGTAGGAGCTGTTTCCAATACAGCAATTGTAAGCTGATTCAGGGACTTGAAAGTCTTCCAGCCCTGCTCACGTCTGATCTTTTCTTGCCCATGATCACTTTCTTGGTGCCTATTTCTCATTAGCTTTGCTTTGGTGCCTAGCTTATACTAAAGTGCACCCATAAAGCCTATTGAAGTTTGCAGGCAGGTCAAAATTGTAACAAAAATAGTTTTCTTCAACAAGAATCAGTATCTTTTCCAGCCCTAAGTTTACTGTTTCCTGAATTCATGGGAGATATGTAACTTCATTGCTCATACTGGAATAACAGTGTCTAGGCAAAGCTGTGAATTCAGCCGATGAGGGTGTGCATACACAACTGCAGCTTCAATGAACAGGGAATTGGGTTTCTCCAGGAAAGGCATCCTCTTAAAAGGCAAACCAGCTATGTCCCTTTTAGTCTGCATACCCCTTTCAATCAGGTTTTGTGTGTCCTGCTTTTAATGGGGAAAAATGTAAAAGGCGACCTTCTTACCCCCTTTCTACCTGCTTTTGCAAAACAGAGTAATGATATAATTGTAAGCATGCAGCCATACAAGTCAGCAAGCTGTATAGATCATGACTTCTTAGCAATGTGCTAGGTAAATATGTAATTTGCAATTAGAAAAAATACCTTAGAAGGAAAAACTTTATTAACAATGATTGTGTTTATGCATGGAAGGAAGTTTTCGGGAGAAGAAAATCTATGTTATTTGAACCATTTGACATCTTTAAACAGATCTTGAAATTTTAAGACTAAAAAATGCCTATGCTAAGGGAATGGCTCAGGTTTACGTACCTCAAATTTACAAAGCTCATATAGTAAGTTTTATTTAACTACATTTTTGGCCACAAATATTTTAACCTAAGTTACTCAGCCACAGTCTAGCTTTGACAAGGTGAACTGAATAAAATATAGATGTCATTTATGAAAGTGTATATTAAAAAATATATAAATATATTAAAAGTAATAGTACTAAATAGTAAATACTGCTCTCAGAAAAATTTATTATTAAAATGTAAAGCTGATAACCACTTGAATTTATATGACCCATAACTATCTTTTGAAGCCTAAACCTTGTAAATGCCTATGCTTTCAACTACTTAATTTATAAATATTAATTATATTAATGAATTCATTATTTTTCACGTGTGTTTTTCAATATTCTGATTCATAGAAATATGTTCCCTTGCAAGCCTCCACAGTCTTAAGCAGAATGAAAAAACATGGTACAATTTTAGAAGAATAAACTACAGTGAGGAAGTTACTTGTAGAACAGCAACATTTCAGTGTGAAACTGCCAACACGTTTACTGCCTAATGCCTATATTTAATTAAACCAGCCTGTGAGCATAACAGAGAATGCAGCTTCTATGTTTTTGAAGATGGTCCAGTGTGCATTCCACATGGACCGTGTGTGTGGTCTTTTCATGGTCAGAAAACAATATTCTTCTCATGTCCCATGTTTTCTGTGGTAATCTCAGTTGGCTGTGTACTTCATCCAAATGCTGAACAGTCATTCGCTTGCAGATTCACAATGAAACCCTACAGTGTCCAGTACTGCACGTAATAAATGCTCTAGACTTGGTATTATACTGTAACTGACTGTGAAAGCTCTGTAGATGAGCTTGTCATATCCACCCTGTAACATTAGTGGGTTTATTTTGGTTTTGGGGAAAAGTGGAGTTAGTAATGGTTTACATTTTTATATATGTGCTCTAAATCCCACATTTATGCTATGTTAAAATGGTTTGCTCATTAACTCTTCCAGTCTATTTGCGAAAACACTAGTTACAAGAAGAGCCAAGGAGGGCTAACAGGAGGTTCTGCACCACCAAAGATGGAACTGAAGAGTTTAAGAACATTGTTAAGCCAGGCAAAATTTTCCAGAGTACTTAAGAACCAGAAAATCTGAAAACAGATTGAGTAAGCTGTTAGAAGACTGACAACTCATAAGTAACACCAAATTTATTATCAGCTTACCTATCCATTTGTTTCTTGCGATGTTAAGTTGGGATCTTTGATGTTTGTGTATTGTAAGACTTTATGATAGCTTCCGATGATCTTTAAAGTTTCAGTGAAAGACACCTTGGTCAGGGGAGTCTCAGTTTAACACTCTTCTCCCTCCCCCACCCCCACCATGCCTTCAATGGGGAATTTAATTTTGCTAAAAAATAATAAAAGACAATTACAAGCAGAAATAGCTTTTCACTGAATATCAGACACAAACTGACAGCTATGTGTTTCTCATGCCATTAGGAGGCCTGAATCTCCATTGTACACTAACTTGACTAATATCCTAGTTTCAGCCACAGCTCTCTTACAGAGGGAAAAGGGTGGAAGAATGGAAAGATATTTGAAAATGCGGCTCTGGCCTTTCTGGACAGTCAAGACAGAGAGTGATAGCTGGGTATCATCACTTTGGAGAGTGGTTCATCCCTGATTCATACAAGCTGTTCCCTTCAATGAAACAGGAAGAAGCCAGTACAATAGAGGTTTTCCAGAATGGAGAAACAGGGAAGGACTTAGCATCACAAGGCAATAAACTGCTGTTATTATGAAAGACGTTATGAAACAGTTTGTGGTTCTAAGATTAATTTTAGCTTAAGCGTCAACTTCAGAGCAGTTGCCAGTTGCTGACTCTCAACACCTTCTTCTCTTAGTCACAAAATGGGGGACAAGCAGAGCACAAAAAACTCTTCTACAAACAGCTGCCCTCCTTCCCACCTACACCATGACCTCACTGAATCTCAGGGATCCAATCTGCAAAGGCTCTAAGGTCAAAAGACCCCTTGCACCAATGCTGGGCACTGCATATTCCAGATAATACAGCGTTTTTCACAGTTTCCAGTCAATTCCCAGGCCAACATGAAAAGCGCATAGGATGCAGCTCCTTCCACTACTTTTGTGGCAGATGGACATGTTTCTCCAGGTTTTAAGATATCTGAAAAAACTTCTACTGGGAAGACACAGGAAAATTGTAATGTGTATTTTTTCATTAGGTTTTTGGCTGTAGTCCTAACTGTAGTTGTAGTGTGGGTGAATGTAGTACCAATACATCTGTCCACTCACAACACAAAAAAGACAGATAAACTGCCTTAGAAGTATGTTGAAAGATATTTCTGACCATGTCAACCACCAATGCACTCAAATGCATTTTTATAAATGTGGGACATTTTTTCATTTAATTTCTCAGCCATTCTTAAAAAATAACAACAAAAAATATTGTAGCTGTATAACCTAAAATTGTCATAGAGATTTTTTGATATAACGAACTTCCCTCTGTCCCTAACTTGCAATGTTGGTCTTGGCCCTTCTTAGTTTATCTGTCGTATTAGACAGAAGTATTTTTTGGTGTAAATGGCAGCTGTTGTGTATCACGCCTCAGTAATGATTTCCTACCTTTTTGGTATCCAAAGCAAGCTACCTTTAAATGTTGCAGCAGCTTGAAAAGAATGCGACATAATTACAGCTGTGGCTGTTTCATCTTGCAACTGTTCCACTTCTGTCCCTCCCCAAAATTCTTTTTGATAGGGAAACAATAGAATGAGCCATTCTCCATAGGCAGCATTTTGTTGCCAGAATGAAACAGTCTAAGAACTAACATTCTTGCTAGATAAACATGCTTGTGGCTACACAGATGGAGGAAAAAACAGTATTAAGTTGTGAGCCTCAATATCTTGTTTGCTAAGTGTCAACAAGGAAAATCTGTTTTACAGAAAGGCCATGTAGGAACTAAAAGATGATTTTGCTATAAATAACTGTACTATGAATCCAGACCCACAGGTTCAGAGAAGCAGGCAGGTGCTACGCAATGATAATGGTAGCAGAGTTTTGTGTCTATGTGCATTCTTGCCATGCGATGAGGGAGCAGGTAGTGACGTTTCACAGGAATGCTTTCACTGACTGCTCTAAGGGGAAAAACCCAGATGAATCAATACTTCCAGAGAACCAAATCCTCAGTGCTGCCTGTTATGTCTTACTTGCCACTAGAAGGAGACCCAGCAGGTAACATGAAAGCTGTAATCTGCTAAATAACCATGGCAAGCTCTGTTACTCTCTCTTGAAGGTCCTGGGGTACCTACCACTTTGTTGGGCCACATCACTGTGGCGGGGCAGGTGTGATCCCTTAGTACTCCTCAGACCCTGCTCCTCCAAACCAGAGGAACCACAGCAGGGAATTAGAGCTGCTCCCTGCCAGGGTTTTCCTTCCAAAGAAAGCCAGCGAGTGTGCTAGTATTGCCCTCGGATCTCAAACCAATGTGGAGCTAGGAGGCAAACGGGAGGTGTGCTTCTGGGCAAGGGTTACCACATACAGCATGGATGCACCTGCTCTACACTATGTACATTCCAAGTTTGTAAGATGATTTTTGCATGGAAGAACATTAAAGATCCTCCTCCCTCCCCATTCCAATAGAAGAAAGACTGTATAAACAGGAGAGCCAAATCCTTGCACACTGTAGAGATGTAGAGATGACCCCATTCAAAGCTCTGCAGCTAAATTTTTCATATCCCAGAAGCAATTCAAAATACATGTTATAATTGCAAAATCACAGCAGATTTACACTGTCTACCTGGAATCCTGTACAGTACAATGTTTTTGGTTCACATGTGCATTGTCTTTATGTAATTAGGCAATGGTTTGGTGAGTGAGTTTGCACAGATGGTGAGGAATCCATCAGCATAGCATTAAGATTATGTCGTAAGGCCCCTGGGGAAAGGACCACCTTTTAAATCAGTTTTTATATAATGCCCTGCACAATGGGAAATCAAATCCTCTTTGAATTCCTAGATGCCATCAAAACAGGTCTGTAAGTGTGTATGTATTACACACACATTATTTATGCATTATAGAAGGACTGAATGACAACTAAGTAAAAGCCAGATTCCTTGCCCCTATTTACTTAGGGTGGGATTTTTGAAGAGTGCTGGGTCTCTTTTTGAAATTCTATTCTAAAGGGAGAATTTATTAGACAATGGATATATGAAAGCAAAGAAGAGAGCTAGTTTTATACGGCATTGCCTATCTGCCTATAGCTATGCCCTGGGCTGGGGCAAGGTCACCAGCTCTGCTGTGAGGCTTGCAGCAAGACCTTTAGTCAACAATCTGTATGGATTTTTAAACTGACCATTGTAAATCTCAATGTGAGATGGAACGACTTTCTTTGTAAGCCCTTCAGACAATATCTGGGTGCATCTCTGATGCCAGCAAAACTGGATGTGGAGCTATGAGAGAAGAGAAGGCTGGTTCAGCACAGAATGTCTCACTGTACTTTGCTGGCAGGCTGGATTTCTTTGGATCCAGGCTTTTGAGAACTAGATCTGTGAACTGATCCCAAGTGACTATAGATTAAGTCTCAAAGATGAATGATCCACACAATAAAGATCATAAAGTCTTTTATCTTGGAAGTGGTGATTTGAATGGTAAGCCCTGAGGCAATAATAGAGGCATTAAGAAACATGTAGTAAAATCCCTTTAACTACACAGACTCTTAGGAATGAAAGAATAGTTTTGTTTCTCTTCCTATTTGATATAAATGTGTATATGTATGTGTATGTGTATATGTGTATGTATATGTCTACAGATGTACAGATATAGAAATGTATATCTATTTCAAATGTATACAGTCTTTAAGCAAACCAAACCTTTTTTCCTTGGGCCAGTTTCCCAACTCCTATTACAGTCCAATGTCTGAGGTTATAACTGAAGGATGCTGTGATAGCTGTCAGACTGACCGGTATTTAACAAAGACTGTCTTCACCAGTGATTTCTCCCATACTAAAATGGAACACATTATGTCAGGGGCCACCCTGGTTTTATTGAACTCAAAACCACTACAGGGACTGAAAGTGACTCTGAAGCTGTGAGCATAAACCTTCTTTGTTGTGTATGTGTGTGTTAGCATGTCATCTTTCGGGATAATCATCCAAATGTGGTGCCTATGGAGATGTGGCTGATTCAATGCCTGTGCTCCCGGGTGGTCAGCCTGTAATTTAAAGATTCACTGGCCTCATGAAGATAGCCACAAATGGAACAGTAACCATAATTACAAGAGGCTGTTCCACTAATCCATGGTTAACAAATGTTAGTTAAAATATAAATAAGCCTTACGCAAGCATTTCCTGGAGGTGTATGAGCCTTGTGTTTTCATTTGTTCTGGCTTCCCTCTTCTTTAAAGAGGGGATACAAGAAAATAAAAAAGATTTTGTAATCTAATTTTGTTTCAACTGTTAGAAATCACAGGAAGTCTTTGAAGTTGAATTATATTTAAAAAAAACACCAACTATTACTTTTTATTTATGATACTGAGAAATAGTGTAATTCTTTTTCATGCTGAGTTTCTCTTAACAACTGTGTTGTTTGTTCTATTGTTTATCTTATTTCTAATCTCCAGTGTTTATAGAAGGCAACAACAGGCTTTTAAAATTTAGCACCAATCAAAAAATAAATCCAAAGGACTGATTTTTCTTTGTAAAAAATGGGACTATTTGCTGTATTTTCACTATACTTATCACATTAATTCTTGCCATTTTTTCTGCAGAGTACCTTACTGTTTTAGTAGTTCTGAACTATAATAGTTCTTCAAGATACAATTGCATCCATTTTCTTTTAGGTAACAAATGGTTGTCCAGCGTTGGCGGAACTAAAGCAGGTCTGATTACACAGCAATAAAGGAATACATAGGAATTGTATTACTATCACAGCAGGCTAGTCACATAACTCTGCTGTAACCTACTTACTGGTAAAAGTCTCTCCATAACTCCTAACTGGGTAGTGGTTGCTTTCAGATTTTAAGAATTAAGATTTGTTCCTTTAATTTTTACACTGTTTAATGTAACTTTGGATGTTCTCGTTATCCATACAAATGTATAATCCTTTCTTGAATCCTGCTAAGCTCTTGGCCTCACACACAATTGGTATTCTGCCATATCTAAACATTGCTCATACCACCAAGGAACTATGCAGTTGTGCAGGAGGGATAGAGAAGCAAAGATTTTGCCCCTAAAAAGCATCTAAAAGCAAATAAAGGGGTGTAATTTGCTGAAACTAGTCAGTTGTTTAGGTCTTCTCTCTTATACTTATAAACATTTTAAAATGTTGATATAAACTGTATAGGCTAAAGATGAGTCTAGTCAATACACTCTGTTTATTCTTAACATAGAGAGAACCTTTGTTCGTAGAATACTATAGGAAGAGGTCATATCTTACTAGATGAGATGGTACAGGTGGAAAAAGCAGACAAAGCCTTAAGAACCAGCATTCCTCCAATAAGTTTCAGAAGAAGCAGGAAAATCTAACCTAACCACAAGTTAGGTGTAATTGCTTTTAGTTAACTGTGGTAATACTGCTTGATTAGAACACCTGAGCAAGAAAGGCTGTCAATAACACTGAGCAAGAGCACAGACAGAATATAAGACAGTAGAGAGATATGGTGGAATGGAGGGAAAAAAAGGTGCTAGTACTTGCGCAATGGGGAAAGAGAAGCAGGAAGATTCTAAGGTGCCACTAAATCAGTAACTCTACTGAATAGGTTCTATTTTCCAGTAAAACTATAAGCTTTTTACACCTTCTTTGAGAGACTGGAGTGGAATTATGATTATGAAAAATGTTCTTTTATTGGTATGTAGTTGTTTTCGTTACCTGTTATTCATCTTGGCTGAATGATATTTACTTCATCCACCTCCTTTCCATCAGATCATTTAATGTGCTGGAAGAAATAGATCATATTTTTGCCTGAATAGGTCTGGGATCCATGTAGAATGTGGTATGTCTGCAAGCTTTATTTGGAGGGTAAGTTCAAAGATGTGGTCTATTTCTCCGGACACGAATGCTTGCCACTTGAAGATCCTCTTTAGGTTGTGGTAGCAGATACCCGACATGTTCTTCTCAATCCAAATGCAGTGGTATTTGAGAGCTTAGCTGCATGCTGTAGATTTCAGAGACATTTGGTTGATTTCTGGAAGTAAATATATTAGCCTGTGCATTTCGTGAGCGCTGGTCTGTTCCTCTTACCCTACTTCCTGGGGTTTTTTGAGCTTTATAGGACAGAGTGGTCAAAAGTAGCTTTACCTTAGTGTGAAAAGATTCTTTGAGACTAGGCAAAAAACTAAAAACCAACAAATCGTGGCAAACCACTCCCTCTTCTGTCCACCACTGAGACATTATGCGATCCAATATTCATGAACAAAATTTTTCTTCTCTGGACTGGTCAGAATAGATATCGCAGTTTGAAGGTAAAATAGCCTGTGTTCTGTCTGATCAACAACTGGGTATACGGATTTTCGTTCATTTCCTTCTCGTATCTACATTAAAATCATGGAATTACTCTTAGAAGGGCTTAAGAGAATTACAAAGGACTTAGAAGACACTAAGAGAAACTTTCTAGTGGTAAGGTTGATGACGTACTAGAATAGATTAAAATATGCAGCCTATGGGTTCTCTAGCATTGGAGAGGCATAATTCTCTCCATAATTGGAGAGAATATGAATTCATAATTCATAAATCAATGTAGATTGACCCTGGCTAAGAAGATGGTCTAACCAATATTTTGTGGTGCCTTATATATACATAATCTGTACAATACTGAGCTACAAGTTGAGAATTTTTCATACTTTGTGGACAATATAAGTGAAAAAAGACTTTAAAGTTAACTGTTCTTAGGATGGTATTTTTGCTACTGACCATTATTTACATTCCCAGGCAGAAGCTCCACAGCTGCAGCAATGCTGATTTAACTGTAACAGTAAGAATACAGTTCAAGTCTTTCTTGAAATACCATAAAGTCAAATGATCACAGGTAGGTGACAGTCTGGTTGCACTTGGACATCGAGCTTACAGAGGTCTTGCTGTCACAGTTTAAGTCTGTCCATGAGCAGCACCTATATCGATAGTTTCATTATTTCTGATATGACTGAATTGACAAAAATGGACAAAAATCAGTTCTGTTTTTAAAATCACTTTGACAACAATTTTAAACACAAAACTTGAATAGGTATAATGAACATGCCAAAAGTGTATGAACTCATTTAGTAGCTAATCTTTATTACAGATTTTTTCTTCCTCAGGGACTCTCTATTTGGTTATGTGAGATTTTCTGAAGCGTGAGTTAGTTGCAATCAAATACTTGAACATCCTGAGTGTTTTCAGGGATGAACCTGGGCTTCACTGAAAGACAAGCTGTTTATTTAGAGTTTTCAAAGATATTTGCATTGATGCAGCCAGGCTTGGGGTGTAGATGACAAATTTTATCATCCTTGGATTGCTCAGTACACACATGCCTGTCTGTGAATTCTGTGATTGAGTGCACAAGACTCATACAAGGCTTGCGTTATTCAGCTCTGCAGAAAGACGGGCTAACCTGCCCCTCTCAGTCTTCTCCAGTGGGGCTGGAAAGCTGAGAGGTTTATTGTTTTAGTTTGGGTTTTGAAAAGTTATGGCCATCAAAAGAATTAGCCACATGCCAATTCCAACGAATGTCCCTGGTAAGCATAGATGCCTCTTTGTTACATTGCTATTTGAGTACCTTTTTTCCAATGGGAAGTTGAGAGCTCTTTGGAAACTGGTACCAGGGATGGCTTAACCTTAGAGCAAGGCAGGAGGATCTGTCACCACATTTTTTCTAACAAGGTTCACCTATTTGTAGGATCCAATTATCTTTTTTGGTGGAGTGGGTAATAGCAGCAGGAAGGATAACAACCTCCTTCAAGCATCCTTCATATGAGGGCAAAACATTGTTCCTAGTTAAATGAGCATGAATACACAATAAAATCCTGAAAATGAAGAAATGAAGGCAT
>NW_009626492.1:30595-30957 GCF_000690535.1 Cariama cristata
CTGAGTAAACCATAATAACAAACATACTTCTCTTTTATTTATTTTTTTTTTAAAACAGCAATAATTCATAATTTTGGAAACTAAGGCCCTCTGAGTTTCTGATGCTGAGCCTCTCCTCCTTATGGATATATTTCTAAATGACTCACCTGCCATTTTTTAGACTAATTCAGCTGGGCTTTGTTCTGTTTTTTTACTAATTCATGTGCATCAGCAAAGGTGGGATGTGCAGAGGTACTGCAGCAGGTAAGAGTGGGGATAATAACATTTCTGTATATCTGCTGTCTGGGCAGAGTCCCTGCTGTATGTGGCAGTGAGTGGGGACTGGCCAACTTGCATTCCCCAGGGCTTGGTATTGGGGCCAG
>NW_009626493.1:0-7625 GCF_000690535.1 Cariama cristata
CGCCTGGTAGTTCCTGGAGGGCAGGGCAGGGCAGGACAGGGTTCTTCCCTTTCCCTCCCTGGAAGTGGGCAGGAGTCTCTGACGCCTCCGCAGCTCTCGGGAGGCGTGAGGCGGGGGTCTCTGCCCCCCGCAGCGATATGCGCGCTGCTGGCTTTGTGTCCTGGAGAGCTGCGGGAACCTGCAGGGATTGAAACTGTGCTGTCCTACTGAGCACACCTACATTGTGAAGCTGAGATCAAGCAATATTCATAACTGACTGAAAAATTAAGCTAATACCTACTTCACCGTTACCTTTAAACTTTATTAACCAGGCCAGTTGCTGTAAGTTCTGATTCTGGTGGACTGGAGGACAATTATTTTGGATGTTGTGATTTGTTTCAGAAAGCAGTACAGAGAGAGAGCATACAGATGGTCAGCCTGTGGTGATCCTTCTAGGTTGGGCAGGCTGCCAGGACAAATACCTAGCCAAATACAGTGCAATCTACAGTCAGAAGGTAAGTAGCTTATTTATATTTTCATGACACTGTCATACAGCTCTCTAAGAAACTACCTCTTTTCTGCATGATGGTAAAATCACTCCAAAGCCTCTTAGTCTGAAGAGTCATTGGGAGTGGTGAGTTCTCTTGTCATTGAAAGCTCCTTGTCTCTCGGAGCCCAGGCAGCGTTATCTAACAGTTGCTGATGTCATCTTTGTGCATGCAGCTGAGACAAAAATACTTCCTTGCAGAAACTTTCTGCTGTTGTGTGAATCACTGGAGTACTTTAAGGCTTTTAAAGTTGTGAGATTACTCAGGAATGACATGAACTGTGTTAGCTTACCAAACAGGTAAACATGCAGGGAAAGATTGTGTGTTTACTGCTTGCTAATAGGCCACAGCGCAGACTTTGCAAGGCCAGGCTGAGGACTGACAGAGCACATCTGCATCTGTTGTTCCTTTGGCTTCTCCTTCCTGTGAAGATGATTCATCTAAGTGTTGTAATCCAAATTAATTTTATCCTGTCTGTGAAACAGGCATGCTATGATAGTCGTCCCCACTCACCAGGAGCTCCTTGTGTTTGAACTAGAGAGGTCTGTCTGATCGCTAGTTCCCTAAGTTATGATATTTTCTTTTCTGACACTGTATTTTACTGGAATGACCCCAGCTTGTAGTATGGACACCCAGTGAAACATTAGATTTTATTTTTGTCAGCATACAAGGATCTTGTATTTATTCAAATCTGTTTCAGCTATAGGTGGCAAAGTTTCTACATTAACAAGTCTATTGTTAATATGTAATCCAGTGCAAGAGTCATGAATTGGCTTGTTCTAGTGAAGAATTAATTGCTAAGTGATTTTGTGACTAAGAGATGCTGCTGAGCAGATGAGCACGCTACATGGCAGCATGCCAACTTCTTTGAAAATACTTTTCTATCAGAAAGATGATGGGAATAGGAAAGGAGAGGAAGGGTTTTCTTAG
Source organism: Cariama cristata (assembly GCF_000690535.1). NCBI lineage: Eukaryota > Metazoa > Chordata > Aves > Cariamiformes > Cariamidae > Cariama > Cariama cristata. The sequence continues at coordinate 1,458 of NW_009626493.1, forward strand.
CTGCCTAATGAGGAAGTGGCTGCAACCATGGCAAGATGGTATAGAAGGCTTTCAGAACTTGGTATCTTCTTCCTTGTTCACTGTTTAGGGAGCTCTAGGTGGGAGGGCTGTCTTGGTGGCTTTGCCTTGTGTTTGTCAGTATGTAATGTCAGTGAGTTTAGGTGACAGAAAAGATCTAAAGCATTTATAAATGTAGTTCCATCTGCTTTATATAGAAACTCCTCCAAGATCCTATTTCCCAATCTACACCTAAATGTAAGGCCTTAACTGTAAAGGCAATTGCTAAGACATTCTGAACGTCTGAACCCGTGCTCTTTATTTGCACAGCTGGAGTGTTTCAGAAAGACTTAGGAAAATCATGTCAGTGTTGATTGTGAATGAGTCTTAGAGACAGTTGCAAACAAGATCTACCCAAGGACGGGAAGAAGTTATTCCTCCTTATGATTGTTTCAATGTCACGAACTAGATGTGTTCCGGACCAAGCCCTTCTTACCAAAATGGCTAACACTGAAGGTTTGTGAATCAGGGAGATGGTTTTCTCTTCCTGGGTGAAGACTAACACTCATAAAAGCTTTGGGTGGCAATATCCCCAGAGGCTGTGCCAGTTAGCACAAGATTTGAAAGGATCTCAAACATCATCAAATCCAGGCTTTTGCTACTGCAGAAACCTTTTCATAATACTGTGTACTCCTATGATTATTATAATCCTATTCATGTTGGTGCCTTGCTACTGTCGCTAAAGACTTTCTTCTGGCCCTGTGGTTTCTGTTGGAAACCTGTCACAGATTTTATACTGATGCTTGCCTACTCCATGTAACTTACGGCACAACCTAAATGTGTGTGGGGTCTCTTTCTGTTCTTCTTAGGGGTGCACTGTCATCCGCTACACGGCTCCATGGAGGATGATATTCTTCTCTGAGACCTTTGGCATCAGATCTCTCCAGACCCCAGCCAGACGACTTCTGGAGCTGCTCTTTGACTACAGCATTGAAAACAGACCGGTTCTTTTTCATGTTTTTAGCAATGGTGGTGTCATGCTGTACCGCTACATCACTGAGGCACTTCACACTCACAAGCCATTTAAGAACCTCAAAGTAGCTGGCACCATTTTTGATAGTGCCCCTGGCAGAAGAAACTTGAGAGGAGGCCTTCGTGCCTTGGCAACTGTCTTGGTATCCATGAATGTGCTGCTCAAGTATTTCCTCTTACTCACTTTTGCTACTACAGCTGTTGTGCTGCGGATCTTGCTGTACCCATTGACTCGCTTCATCCACGAGAGCCATTACGATGCCCTGCTGAAAGCACCCTCGCGGTGGCCTGAGCTTTACCTCTATTCCCAAGCCGATGCCATCATCAAGGCCAGCGAAGTTAAGCATATGGCTGATGCCCGGCAGCAGCTCGGTGTCTCTGTGAAAGCTGTAGACTTCTCGGGTTCGGCTCATGTCAGCCATATGCGGGCGTATCCCACCTATTACAGCAACCTCTGTACAACTTTCCTGTCTGACTGTGTCGGGGGCATACCTCATTAGTGGTGTAATGACCTCCAGTGTTTGCCTCTGCTTTGCTCAGCTTGTATGGGAAATGTCACCCATTTTGTGTCTTTGAAGGGAGGAAAGTAGAGACTTAGCTTTGTTTGTTTGCTTGTTTTTTCCCCCACCATCTACAAGTCTGAAAGCCTCCAGAAAATAGCAGAAGGTAGATATGGATTAAGTTAAAGTACTGAAGATGAAATCCTAGCATGGTTGATGTGCTTTACTAAGTTGTCAGAGACCAGAATTTCACATGGAGTGTTATTTGTTTCTTCCTGTCTCCTATTATTCTCTGCTTTCTGTGTTGTCTCCTTGTCCCTGATGTCCAATGTATATGTTCTGTTGCCTTGTACTGATATTACAATACAGCTCTTCCATGTTTGTATTTTTCCTCTCTGCCATTTCTTTTATCTTGCAGTGAGCAAACACAAGCAGCTCTGCAGGACTTTTCTCTTCTCTTGGTGCACCCCCAGCTCTTGTTATACTCCTTGCTGGAGATCAGGCCCAGAAACCAAGTGTAAGACCTGGAAAAGGTGTGTGCAGGGCAGTATGACCACGCTGTTGTCTGGCTCCATGAAATAGCTGAGGTAGAGCAGTCAAAGCTCTGGTCCTTGGTGGGAGCTCAAATGTTTGTGATAACTTAAATCTTTTGGTTGAAGAACACAAAAGTTAACCTTTTTGAATGTGTCTTGTGCTTTGTTTCTTTTCCTTCCAGTCTTTTGTGTGTCCTCCTGAGTAGTTTTGCTTTCTTGGAGAACTGCTCATTTATTATTGTATGTCTTTGAGCAGCCTGTATTGTGCGTCTGGAAATGCAGGGAAACTGGCACAGCTGTAACCCAAAAGACCTCAGAAATAGAAAGGTGGAACTGCAGAGGAAAATGAAACTGTCTGTTGGAGCTATGATTTATACTGGGTGTTTCTTAAATCACTTCCAACCCACAAATGACCATGAAATTCAATGTTTTTCCTCATAACGTTCTCTTGAGATGATCAGTCTTTGCTGTCCATGCAGCATGTACTAGTAATACAAGAAATTAGTTCCTTCCACCTAGTGAAAAAGTAGCTTATTGCACTGCACTTCAGCCATGTTTGGTTTTGGGTTTTATTGTTTATTTAGGGGAGAAGCGGGGATAAAGACAGAGGAGAGCCTGCTGATACATTTATGCCATGTCACAGCATTGCAAGCTAATTGGACAGGATTAGCCAACTTTAAATTCCCAGTCAAAGACTGCTGGGAACAGGCTCTGGAGGGCTGTCATATGGGCCTGTTTGAGCAAGGGACTGCCCTCGAGAGGTACGAACAGAAAAAGCATGAGGATTTTTACAGATGTTTGCTGCCTGCGGGCTGCTGTCCTTGTCTTGCCCATCCTTGGAGTGCTGTCTTCCACAACTACAAAGCACTTGTTGTTCTGAATCGAAGCGCAGAGAGGAGGGTTTCTTGGGAAGCACTAAAATCATTTGGAAGTTTAAAACAAGACCTGTCACACTGCACAGAAGTGGAAGCACAGGATGAGTTGTCAGTGGCCAGTACAACTGTTTTTAGCAGGCTAGTGTGACAATGCTTATTTAAAGCAAAGAATAACCCCGTGTTGGGCATGGTTTTAAAGGGTGGACTGGAATGTATAGGATAGGTGAGAATTAACTGAAAAGGGGCTGATGGCCTGGTTTGTCTTCAGTGTTTTTGACGCGAAAACTGGCTCCAGGCACAGGAGCCCTTGTTATTCTGGGTCCAGTCTTCTGTAGGTGTGATCCAAGTTTCAGCTTCTGCTGTGGAGATGAGCTGTGAGGGCTACCCTGCCGCAAGATAGCCTTCAGCCTGCTGCTTTTCATTAAGAAATTCTTGTTCCTAGGGTTTGGACCTGTAAAATCCAGGCACGGTCCCCTATGCCCAGAAAGCCCATCAAGGGATCTCCCAGCTTTTTAAAGCTGGCCCCTGGTTTGTGCTGTCAGTGCTGTAATTCCTGAGCTGTGATCTGTTTGCCTGCCTAGAGAGCTGGGCTGCATCTTCTGAGCGTCCAGCCTGTTTGTGGCACTGTGAATACTCTTAGGGAGCAGAGGTGATCAAGGTGATTTAACTAGCACTTGCCCTCATGCTGGTTTCTATGGGTTCGGTATTTACAGAACAGTTAAATGCCCCATAATATACGCCTCTGAATTAATACAGTTGTGCTGGGCTGGGAATCTGCTGTTCCTGTTTATTGCCATGGGCATTGAACTCCTCCTATTTAAGCACTTGGACTATTGCGGAGCGTGGCTGACAGGAGCTGGAGCTAAACCCTCCGTCCCTGTGCGGTGGGATGGCGAAGCTCCATCTGGGAAGAACCTCACACGTCAGCTACACCTCTCATCCTTACCTTCCCCCCCCCACCACGGCATTGCTGTTCCCCCAACTCAGCCCAGCCCTGTTCCACCTCCCTGCTTTCCAGGGCAGCAGGCAGGGAGCGGGTGCTGCCTGCTGGAGCTCCGCAGGTGGAGGAGCCCTGGGCTTTGCAAACAAGAACCTGCTCACAGGCATTTCCACTGCTGCAAAACTGTCGAAATTCAGCGCCGATTCGTGTACAGACCTCTCAAAGAGCAGGAGGATCTCAAGCAGGCCAGCGATTTACAGAGGAAGTCATCAGCACCAGTCTTCTGAGTGGGTTTAATTTTCCACGTCCTAGCAAGATTTAATTATGATGTTAAATGTATTGTGTGATATATGGCCCTCTTCTTTCCTATACAGCATGTATGCTTGCCTCCCCACTTTCTAACCTCTTTATTTGTGTTGATTGTTACTTGAAACAGAAGGTTAATAACTTGGAGCCCCAAGACACATGGCCAAGAACTGATCCAAGCACTACTGGATTAAAAAAAACCCCATCCTCAAAACCTTAATCCTTGCTAAACTATCACAGTTTGGTGCAGCCTGTGTTCCTCAAGAGCTTCAGCCTGAACACTGAAAGCCAAAGGTTGGGATATCTTGGCAAATCCAAGTAAATCTCTGAGATGAGCTATGGGAGGGGTATTGCAGATCCACTCTTTGAGAGGAAAAATGCAGCGTCCCTGGGCTTGCCTCGTGGGTAGGGAGTGGGACGTGGCACCGTCGATCTCTGCCTGGGGAGCCTGGAGCTCCTTTTCCTACAGTCCAGCCCTCGTGCGCAGACAGTGGAGCAGCGTGGGCGAAACACCGGCGGTGGAGGGAGAGGAGGATGCCAGGGGCCAGCTGCTGCCATTGTGCATTTCCCAACTAGGTTCATTTTGCAAGAGTACAAATTAACCTTTCCTCAGCAACAAAAGTCGTTTGTGAGTGTTTCCTGTGAGGGAGCTGGCTGCCTGCCTGCTCCCCTGTGCTGCCTTCTCTCCCCAGGAATGGTGATACTACAGGAAGGTTTTAAAAAAAGGAAAAAACCCCAAATGTTTAGTTAGTGGTCAGAGTAGTTGTGTGCCTGGGCAGACAGGGGTCATGGTCCAGTCCAGCCAGGGGTCATGTTTTGTAGCAGGGGGGGAGCATCTTGCAGCGTGTGTAATTCAAACCAAGACCCTGGGCAAAGACTGAGCTGTGTCCACACCTACTAAAGGTGTTTTAAAACAAGTTTGCTGTTGCCTTTTATGTGCTGGGGCACCAAATGGTCTCTGGGTTGAGGTCCCATCTTTGTACGTGTCGGGATCTGGCAGGCATACCTGTGAAGCTCTGCCACTGATGGAAAAGTGTGAACGGCCTGAGATGGAACCGAGCAACCCAACCCCATGTGCTGCTTCCTAGAAAGAGAAGGGGGGAGGTGTGAGGCTGGTCTCCATCGCCCATGGAGGTGACGGAGGAGAGAGCTGGCAGAGGTCATCCATGCCAACCTTCCTGATCGTCGCAGCGTGGGATGCTGTGGCCTGGGAGGGAGCAGCACTCCACGAGATGGCAGCAGCCTCTCTTTCCTGCGTGGGGAGATGGCTAGTTCAGGAGACAAGCTGGAGGATCCTGGAGAAGACCCCAACAGCGCGGCTCAGCCCAGTGCTGATGTGTGCCAGAGAGCATCTCCTGCAAAAAGTCCCCTCTCAAGGCAAGGTTAAAAAACAGCAAGAAGAAACTCCAGTGCTGAGAAGTAAAGATTATGAGTTAATATAGAACAGCATCTAGCCCTCGAGCTGCCTGCCCCTGGAAGTCGTACTAGATCCTATTTCTCAGATTTAACTGAACATTAAAACTGAAAGTCTAACAGCAGGACTAGCTTTACTGTCCTTCCTGTGTTGGTACACCAGGTCACACCACTTCCCTCTCCATCAGCCAGAGGGCTATCTATTTTTAAAGTGAATCTGTGCAATATTGTGGTTAGACAGACGATGGTCCAACTTCTGGAAACCCCACAAACTGGGACTGTGGAGCTCCTTTGGGTTTCCTGCAGCCCCCCAGCCCTGGGGAGGGAGCTGAGCTTAGTGCTGCTCTCTGGAAAGGCTGGCAGGACTCCCTAGCACACAGGGCTGGGGGCTCGAGGGGCAGTTAGGAAACAGGATAGCACAAATGGGGGCCACAGCCACTGTCTGAAACCCTCCCCCCAATGCACCCCCAGCACACCCTACGCACAACTCATGCACCCACCCAGGGCACAGGCAAAGGAGGCAGGGGCTCACCTGGCAGCTGCTCGCTCTGCCTGCCTTGCACCCCCCCCCA
>NW_009626493.1:7740-8045 GCF_000690535.1 Cariama cristata
ACGGCTTCCTTTGGTCACCCTCCCAATCCCATGGGGGCTCGGGCAGGAGAGCTTGGGTAGCCCCTGCCCTCCCCGGGTGATGAATGAGCTGACAATAGGGTATTGATAAGGAATTAACCTTGAGCCCTTCCTGCTTCAGTGTCAATAGAGCAGGAGCCAAGTACACACATTTGATATTGGAAATCTGTGTTTGGCCTCTGCCACCTCTGTGCCCATCGACGTGCGGAGAGATGAGAGGTGGATGCGAACCGCCCCGCTGCCCCCTCCCTGGCTGGGACCCCCCTCCAAGGGGGGCCTTGCAGTTC
>NW_009626493.1:8222-8469 GCF_000690535.1 Cariama cristata
TAATTAAGTGTTTTTGCCTAATGGGATTGCCTCATTTCCATAACAAACTGGCGGGCTGTCATTAGGTGGGCTCCCTCATTCATTACTGTTAATTAGATATGGATCCCCCAGAAGGCGGCGTGGGGGTGATGAACGAGGCCCCTGACACACGCTATTACACATTAGCATTTTCTCAATACATCCGATACATCACGGCCCTCCGCTTTCTAAAGATATTTTAAATAAAATATTAGCAGCCTGCTGCGGG
>NW_009626494.1:0-222 GCF_000690535.1 Cariama cristata
GGGGCCGGCAGGGGCGTGAGGTTGCCGGGGGGCCAGGCAGTCTCAGGCAGCCCCCCCTCCACCAGCGCCCTCAATACCAGCTCCGCATTCCTGAGGGGGACAAGACGAGGGGGGTGCCAGTGTTGGCACAGGGACATGGGGTGGGACCCCACCTCCGTGCAGGGACTCCGACCATGGCGCACCCCCCACCTGCGGAGGCAGTGCTGTGTGCGGCGGGGGGGG
>NW_009626495.1:0-2177 GCF_000690535.1 Cariama cristata
GGGAGAGGGCGGGCGGCTGGTGGAGCAGGGACACCGCGGGATGGGAGCAGGGACCAGAGAAAGCCAAGTCCTTCGTGTTGTCCCTCTCCCACGCACCAGCGAGGGATGCTCGCTGACCGACACCGGGACAGCTTGCCGGCAGTCTGGAAAAACCAGGGAGAACTGCAGAAATACCAGGCAGGACAAGGGGCTTCTGTAATTTCTGCCCATTAAAGTCCTTTGCCCCGCCTCAAATCCGGTCCTCGGCAGCACCGCAGAAATGCTCCGCACCTCCCTGCTCCAGATACTCCCCCGCCCCACCAAAATAATACCCGCTTTAGGACTCACAACACAAATGCTGCTCTTTCTGTTAAGAAAAAAAATAATATATGTTCCTAAAACCCCCCAAACCCACCAGAAAAACAAACCCCAAAGCCGCCAAGAGCCGCCTGCACCACAAAAGCCGCCAGACGACGACAGCACCGTCACGAGCGGGACCCGTCCCCACGCACACACACGGGTCCAACCCATCTCTACCAGGTTAACGCAACCCACGACCGGCCTTCCAGCCCCCAGCCGCCCCGTAACGAGTCGCTTCGTCCGGGGGCTTCACCTGCACCGGACCGTGCCGCCGAGCTCCTCCGGGCAAGACACGTGTGGGATAAAGACCGGACCGTGGAACACAAGAAAACCATTGCTCTATCTAACAACTCTTCTCTACCTCTACTCCCCGCATCCCACCCGAGCTCTTCACCACCGCCAGCTCGAGGAGAGATTTCCTCGGGCAGGATCTTCTTTCGGCGCACAGGTATTTCCGTAAGGACGTGCTGGGAAGATGCAGGATAAAAAAAAGGGATTGGGATGGAGCCAGCAAGGAAGGGAGAGGGCTTGCAGGTTAGCAGAAAAAAAGGCAGAGGGGGGAAAAAAATTAAATAAAATCAGACCACATAGTGGAAGAGGAGGGAGATGTTTGGGACAGCAGAGATTTTTCTCCGTTAAAAACCAGCAGATGAAACTCCTTGGCCCAGTTGGCTCTGCCGTTCTGCAGCAGAGGTGAATCAAAACCCAGAAAACCAACCAACCAGCTAAGAAATGCCGCCACCATTCCTGTCGTCCCGTGATAAGGAGCACTCGTGATTCTTCCTTGCCAATGACCGTGACTCTTCCTGGGACAACTCCGCCCCTTCCAACACTTTTCCAGACTTTTTTTCAACTTGGGAACTTACTACAGAAACCCTCTAAAAAAAATCACTACCGGTCCATGTCCACGTTTCTAAAGAAGCGCTTTTCCGCCACCTCCGTGGATTTCACAACCACCTTCCCCCGGCCCACTTATTCCACGTGACCTAAAAACTTGTTGAAAAAGGGGAAAAAATGCCAGGGTGAGACCCGGCCCCCACGGAAGCGGGTACCCAGAGTGACCGACCGCGCCGGCCGCCGCTCCAGGTCACCTTCAGTGCTTTGGGCTCCAGAAGGGGATCTTCTGGCCCTCGTTAACCCTTCCCGGGCAGGGTCGGTCTCAGCCCCATCCCCACGGCGCGCTGCTGAAAACCCCTCTGTTTCCAAGCCCTTGACCACTTTGCCACACACACATACAGACAGATTTTTAATTTCCTCCAGGATACGGAGAGACTTTTATAGAAGTTTCGTTCACATTGGCGCGCTCTGATGCTGGAGGCGAGAAAAGGCTCCTAAGGAATTTCATCAAGCGGCGAGTCCCCGATAGCGCACAACCTGCTTTAATTCGCGGCGGCGTTCAGAGTCCTGAAGGATCGACGGAAAATACTGCATCCCTTGCCAAAAAACAACCCCAAAATGCACAGAGGTGCGACGAGGAGAAGAGGACGCGCCATCTCCCCGGGTTGGAGAGTTCCCAACAGTCACGCCGACCGGTACTGCCCGAAGAGGAGGGACTTGGGGCATTTGCAAAAAAGCAGATTTTTCCCCATTAACCCACCAGGACAATTTAGGGTTCGTTTCCGTTCCTATCCAAGAGATGTGCTACAATTCACGCACTTTTTTCTCCCCCTCTATTACCACCGCTCTCCCTCCTCCAAAACCGATTCGCTCCTAAGCTTAAGGGAGATTTCTCAGTCATCTGAGAACTTCATTCCAAACCCAATTAATAGGGAATTAATTGAAAAAGGCAGGAGAAAAAACACAAAGTTAGGCACAGGCGAGCCGTTCGGGCTGCCAGC
>NW_009626496.1:0-765 GCF_000690535.1 Cariama cristata
AGCACAGCAGCCAGATACGGGCCGGTGACCCGCTCGGCCAGTGACACGTTCCTCCCCCTTCTCCCATCCAGCAGGAAATATTTTCCGTACGTGTCAGCTCTTTGCACCGGCCAAGTCGCCAACAAGCGCCTGGTGACACTCTCCAGGCCCCCGCGGCCCCCCTGAGCCAGGGACGGCGGCGAGGAGGAGGAGGGCGACTCACATGTGATGAAGTAATCCTGCTGCCGCTTGAACTCCAGGCCCATGTAGTTGGGGCTGAACTCCTGAAACTTGATGGTGAAGCGGATCTCCTGCTCGGGCCGGTTGCACGTCACTAGCACGTTGGGGTCCATGACGGTGCTGCAGGCATCGGCCTGGTCCTTCTTCACCAGGTACAGCTTGTAGTACTCGTAAGGCTTGGACGGCTCCGCCTTGGGGCAGATAATGTCCAGTTTATCCCCAATCTCCGGGTAGATGACCAGCCCCTTCCCAGTCATGAATCTGGAAGAGAGGAGGGTGAGAGGTCAGCCACACGCTCAAGGCCAGGCAGCGGTGGCCACGTCCCCTGTCCCACCCCGCGCAGACCCCCGCTTCCACACCATTGATTTTGTGCTTAAACTCTGCTGCTTTCCCTCTCCCAGATGTTTTTTGGACAGCAAAAATAAAGTTCTCCTCTTCCTTCACCATCACTGCACGTGCGCCGAGCCAGCGTAGGCTCCCACCGACAAAACCAAGGGCTCGCTTGGTGCAGTCCCGCTCCCCAGCCCTCTCACCGTGACGAGGGCG
>NW_009626496.1:777-2069 GCF_000690535.1 Cariama cristata
CCGGACCCACGCCCGGCACCCAAAAGGGAATGGAGTCTTCCCACAAAGGGCTGCGGAGCAGGCGGGATGGAGACGCTGTGGCTCTGCCCGACAGCCAGGCAAGGAGCTTCCTGCAGGGACAGGCGGTAACGAGGCATGGGGAGAAGTCGGTAACGAGGCATGGGGAGAAGTCCTGACACTGGGGTGTGGGGAGGGATCCCTACCACGCCCCAGCTCCCCGAGGAATTCCTGTCCTTAAATGGAAGGGAGGGAAGCATCCTGCAGGACAACTTCTACCAAGCCCGGCTCAACGGCGTGCCCAGGAGCGTGGGAGGACCGGATGGAGAGGAGCAAGGAGGGAGGAAAGCTATTTGGGGCTGGAAGGCAGGGCACAGCGAAGGGAAGGAAGGCAATATGCTGATAATTAGCATTCAGATTTCACTATTGTGGAGCAGTACTCTGATTATTCTTTTTCAGCGTGAAGTAGAGGATCAGGGCAACAAGGAGGGAAGCAGCAAATCGTCTGCTTTGATGTAGGCAACGTAACGCGTTCTTGATGGAAGATAAGGTGGGAATGGACGCTCCTGCAAAGTTATCTCTGCTGCAACTCCCTCACATAATGCGGGCACGGCCAAAACTGAAGCGTGTGCTTCGGCGGGCCGCACGTCCGCGGGTTTTCCTTCCCGCTCTCGCACACGGCCGGTCTCTGCCCCATCCCACCCCGGCAGTCGGATGGGGGTACGGGACCCCTTCTCCCCCCGGCCAGCTGCCCCGGCTGGGGTTGCAGGCACCGCGGAGGGCAGATCAAACACACAAGACCAACCTGCTCCGTGGCTCTGGTACAAGTCTTAGCAAGAAACCACGGAGCTGAAACCAGCACCCGAGCAGCCCAGGCTCCAGGCCTCTGGTTCCAGGAGCCCCGGCAGATCCGCACACCGACCGACCCGGCTGGGAGGAGGCAAGCGGAGCCGGAGCCCACGCACACCCCGATGCCCTCGGCCAGGGCTCCGGAGCTCGGTCGCAGCTGTAACAGCGGGAGGGACGGCCAGGACAGACAGACATGAGCAGTGGGTTGGAGCGGGCAGCCCTGCGGAGGCAAGGCACAGGGACAGGGGGTACAGTCCCCTTCACCCACGCTGCTCCGAACGCAGCAGCTGGATTCAGGCGGGTTACCTGCCCCATCCTCCCTGCCCAGCTGTGGCTCTGCCTCCACCACGCGGGCTACAGCGGTACCCAAAGCAGCACCACAACCATGGGGCATGAGGGACAGTCGGGATCATCCCAACCCTGGCACCACCAGTACAGCGGCTGCG
>NW_009626496.1:2124-2427 GCF_000690535.1 Cariama cristata
CTCACAAAAAAGTAGGAAACTTAACCCCTAAAAGGCCTGTGCAGGTGGGATGCTGCACCGTGCTATTGGCACGGCAGAGCCCAGCTTCATCCCCGGCGCTGCCGGCAGGTGAGCCGCGCTTCACCTGAACGCTACCAAGTAGGTCAGCTGGCCCCGGGCCAGCACCCCGCTTCCAAAGCCTGAGGAGTGATGAATGCTTCCCCCACCCACGGCCGGAGCCCTGATGCAATCCCAGGAGCCGGGCACAGCCGGAGATGCAGCCCCTGCCCATCCCTCCCCGCCCCGCGCCAGCCCGCAGACGTG
>NW_009626496.1:2806-3097 GCF_000690535.1 Cariama cristata
GAGGCCATAAAGCAATCGAGGGAGCTGAGAACATCCCAGCACCGCATCCTGCTGGCACTTCTTCATCTTTGAAAATTCAGAAGGAAGGCCTATGTTTGTTTTATTCGTTTCAAGGAGAAAACGACGAGCCGAATTTCTTCTGTGAATGCTCAGTCTCAGCTTCAGAAGCACGCAGCTTCTGCCTGGGAATTAGCCCAGGAACATTTTCCAGATCCTACACAAACATCGAGCAAAACGGAGGCACCAGCCAAAGCAGGCGGCCCTCCACGGCACGCAGCGGCAGCGCTGCAC
>NW_009626496.1:3185-4063 GCF_000690535.1 Cariama cristata
GTTCCCCCCCTCGCACCCCCCTCCTCTTCGCTAGCGGCAGGGCCATCTCCCAGCCGACAGGCCGGACAGCCGGAGCGGTGAAGACAAACCCTCGCAGCGTACGCCTTCAAACCCCCTCTCACTGCTCTTTGAGCTCTTAACCCCACATCGAGATCTTCTTCCCCTCAAATTTTGCTTTCTCGCAAGCAACAGCTTGTGATGAGCACCCCAGGGAAGACCGACAACAGTTCCCGTTGTGCGAGAGGCCAGTTTGCCAGGAAATTCTCCTTTAAAACACAGGAGGCAAAAAGCAACATTTATCACAAGGACAGCAGAGAAAAAAGCATCCAAAAATTGTTGCAAGTTGCCTGTCCGCAGCATTACAGCAAGTTCTGGGGATGAGAAATTTTACTTCAGAAGGACCATTGAAGGCAAAAAAGAATTACACTCTTGACTTGTCTTTACAAGGACACATCTTCAAATTTATCTTCACTGGGAAGAATGAGCGGATCTCCTTCTAAATGAACAGGGAAATTCATCGTGCCCTCAGAGCACAGGCTGTGATTTCGGGGGGGTTGGGGGATCTGCTGTATCCTCCGTACGCTACAGTTTGACTTTCCTGTTTTAAATAAGGTGGGGAGGGGGCGAAAAAGAAAACTCAAAATTCAGCTCAACCTTAACGCTGAAACGCGGACTGACGGGGGCACAGGAGCAGGCTCTACCGACTACTCGAATTCGGGTCCCGCGGAGCGGAGGGGCACCACGGCCGACCGCTGCTCAAAGCCACAACCGCCCGAAACCCCAGGTCCTGACCCCGCTCCTGGGGGATGAGCAGACCCCTGCCCACCACCTGCCCCGGCAAGCCCCCCGCCCAGCACGTTCCTTGCAACAGAAGGGAG
>NW_009626496.1:4195-4599 GCF_000690535.1 Cariama cristata
CACCTTCCCCCCCCAACCCACCTTCCTCTACCTCTCCCACCACCTGGGAGGAGAATGGCGGCTCCAGCTTTATTTATTTAGCGTTGGTACTACCACCAACTAGCAGCTCGCAGAGAACATCTCAGCATCCTTTCTCCTGGTGTTGAAGGTGGTGGGGAAGATTAACTACAGCCATTAAAGTTTAACAAAAAAAAAAAATAAAATTTTTTTTGCAGAGCTGCAAACTGCACCCAGCTGAGCAGAGCATGCCAGGCGTGGAGCGCTGGTCTGCACTCCAGTTATCATCACCTTCATCGTTTAAAGGTCATTTTTGGGTGGCACCTGCAGATGCCCACCCGCAGAGCCGCGCCGGCTGCCGAGGAGCATCCTGGCCTGGCATCCCTGCCACTGCACCCCCGGCCCCC
>NW_009626496.1:4662-5244 GCF_000690535.1 Cariama cristata
GAGGTGTTTTCTGATGGGAAAGGTGAAAAGGGTATTTGTGAGCCTTGTAAACCGATTCCTCCGAGTTGGGTAAACAAGGGGAGCTCTGTTGGCAGCGGGATGCCGGGATGCTGGAGCAGAGAGACGGGATTAAAGAGCAGCCTCACCTCTGCCCCGAGTTGGGGGGCCGCTGGTGGGGACCCCAACCCCCTGCAGACCAGGCAGCCCCCCCTCTCACCAGGACAGAGGGCTCCAAAAAGCACCAGTGGGACCTGATGGAGTGACTGGGGGGCTACAAGTGGGACCTGTTGGAAGGGCCATGGCCGTGGTCAGAGATGGTCGCCCTGGCACCACAGAGGCGTTTGCTGGGAGAGGAAGAAGAATGGGGCAATAACAGATGACAATCCCTTGAAATACAGGATTGAAATATTGAAACAGAGTGGGGCTGCCCGGGGTCCAGGGAGGGACTGCAGCCCTCACGTCCCCGGGCTGTGCCTAGGCAGGAGGTGAAGCCACACCACGGCACCGGCGCGTTCCCCGGGTGAGCACAGAGCAGCCCCACGGTGCCGGCTGGTCCCTCAGTTCATCCCCGACGGGGCCGGG
>NW_009626496.1:5275-7752 GCF_000690535.1 Cariama cristata
CACCTGACGGCTCCGCATACCAAGGATGACCAGGAACCCTGGTGCAACCAGAGGCAGAGAGATGCTGTCCTTCCCCCGGCAGCCGAGAAGCTCACACCTCGGCTTCGAGGAGGAGCAGCCACGTGGGAGGGTGGCGAGGTCCCGGCAAACCACTTGCCAGATCACAACCCCACGGCTTCCCCGGCTGGTCCACGGGACATCAGTCACACCGAGGAGCTCCGACAACACCGGGGCTCCTGCAACCGGCAGTCCCCAATGGGCATCGCACCGGGATGACCTGCTCCATCCCACCGCTGCTACAGGCTCAATGAGCCCAGGAACACGAGGCAAGAAGGAAAACCATGCAAGTTTGGTCGGAGTAAGCTCAGGACTGGTGTTGGGGGCAATATCTCCCTCCTCCACACACCCCCCCATGCAAGCTCCTCTTCTCCACGTGGGCACGCACGGGCCAGCAGACCCGGTTAAACGTGGAGGAGTTAACGCCTTCACAGCAATAGCTGCAAACACAAGCATCCTGCAGGTGAGGGACCCAGCACCTTTACAAACCTGCTAGCACTCCTGTAACTCTTCCTTAGGGAGAACATGGCCGGTAAATTGCTTGAAAATATAATTCTCTAAAAGAATGCGTTGACACCTTTCCTACAACCAACCTCCCTCCCCCTGAGCCCAGGCACTCCTTGCACCACTTGAACTACAAAATCTTTAGGGCAGCATCACCTTTCACCATGTCCAAGAAACATGACGCGCCCCACCTTATTTCAGGCTTTACAGAAAACAGAACAACGTTTAACAACAATCTCCTCCTTGGAGAAGATGCTCTAAAGCATTAATGCTGACATACATACAAGATGACATATGCTAAATGCTGTTTTCTTCAAAGAAATCCAAAAATAACCGTATCTCACAAGGAGGACATCTACTTCTGGCAGTGAAGGCTGCAGGAAGGCTGCCGATGCGAGAGGAGGGCAGCGATAACCGTGGCATTTTCTGGGATGCGGGAGTCACGCGTTTTCCTGGTGTCCAGGCAGCTGAAGACCACGTCGGCACAGCTCTCCATACCAACAGAGCACATGGATCCTTCCAGTAGGACCACAGCTCCCGCCAGCCACCGCAGTTCACACCAACTGGGAACCACCCCAGAAAAGGAACGGGAAACGGTCAGCAGCTCTGCAAGCTAAAGAGATCCAGTAAAAAAGCCAAAACTCCGTGTACAAACTGGGGGTGTACTCCCGAAAAACACTTCTGAAACCTACGAGAGCTTTGCCGATGCCCAATTGCACACAAAATTAAACGCCTGCCTCTCTCCATCTTATTCTTACTCTCTTTTCTGGGACACAGCACCAACGCTGCGCAGCAGCTGCCCTGGCAGAGGGGACTGTCTCTGCCCGGGACACTCGGCTACCAGCCAGAAGAAATCAGCCCTGTTGCCGGAGGATGCTGCAGAGCCAGGTCACGCTCCAGCCATCCGAGGCTCCCTCCAGAGCTGACGCTCCGACCTTTGCTCCAAAGCTCCCCCGGTGATGCCCAGCCACTTCTGCCTTTGCCAAAACCCGTATTTTCACCAAGCAAGAGACATCAAGGGGTTGGTAGCAAATACTGGGACCTCACCTGGGCGGTACCTCCACAGCACCATGGCTGAAGTCAAACAACATCATCGCACGGGGACAACGGCGCGGTCCCCGGTGAGCTTGAAACCCCGAGGCCCAGACAATCCGGTCCATGGGGGTGGCAGGCGGCTTTCCCGGTGATACCCCCGGTAGGACTGGGCTGCCCGCAGACACTGGCACATCAGTGGGGGTCCCCAGACACCGCAGCCCACCACCCAACTCACTTCACCTCTCAAGAGCCAAGGACAATTAAAACAGAGGAATTACACACTTAACCCAAGGGCCCAGCTCATCCCAGTACCCTGGTAGCATCCACAGCCCCTTCCCGGTCCGGTGCTGGCACCCGGAGGCACAGGACCCTTTCTCCTTTTCAACTCCCAGTAAATTCTTTGTAACAAAGATACCCCGTGGAAGGAAGTTAATTACAACTTGAATGAAAAGGTTCTCTGCTCTCCTCTGCCTCCCATCCGTATCTGTCGCCTTCTCGATCCGTAGCGGTCGCCTTCTCGCTCGTTCAGTCGAGTTATTCGTCACCGCAAGAGAGGGTAAATAGGAGCACGCGAATCCCCACGCTTTTAGATCCCACTTCTTTTATGTGCTCTTCTATTATTAGTCTCCTTTAAAAAGAGCCTCCGATCTTTTTTTTCCCTCTGCTCATCTATGTATAATTATTTCCATTGCCCTTCTGCAGACCTCTTCTATTTCTGCTGCATCCTTTCGGAGCCGAGGTGGTCGGCAGGGAACCCGGCAATTTCAGGTAACTCGTTCTGAAAACAGCCTCCTATCTCCTTCACTCCTTTGGCCTTCGCTGCTCAAAGAGATTATTTTTCAGCTCTTCACAACGGCACCTTCCAGCCCCCCCCCAGCTCC
>NW_009626497.1:0-21373 GCF_000690535.1 Cariama cristata
TGTTTGTTTGTTTTTCTGTCTCCCCAGTCTGCCACCGTAAATTGTGAGATACCGTCCATAATTTCCCCTCCCATGCCAAGTTTGTTCCCTTTTGCTGATACAGCTGCCTGGAAATCCGCGATCCTTTGGCGATCCGTGTGCTCAGCCTGATGGCCTCCGGTCCTGCTGATGTCCAACAGGGATGCTGCCAGGGGCAGGGTGAAGCAGGGATGGGGACAGGACTTAAAGACTTTTTTTTTTCCCAATTTCAGAAGATCTTCAGATAAATATCTTATATTTGAAATAGATGTATCACAACAAAATAAATTGATCTGCAGATAGCGCTACTGCTACAGCAAGAAGCGAATGAAACAGGACGCAAAGCCTCTTGGCTGCTTCTGTGCCCAAACTTTTTGTGTGCTGCTGTATTCCTGGTAATAGATGTGGATGGGAGGTGCCAAAGCTTTCTTCTCTTCTCTGGCATCTCAGCAACATTTGGCTGTTCACAAGCAACGTGCGTCTTGGAGGATCGGTGTTGGGTGGTCAATGGGGGAAGGCACGGCAGCGTTAGATCTCAGTCCTCTGGTTTGGTTTGTTGGTGCTAAATTCCCTCGTGCTACCAAAAACTGTAGCTGAGTTGCTTCGACAGAGAAGCCTGGGTAGGCTTGGCTGGAAGCTGAGCTGCCGTCCATGCCGAGCAGAAGGTCCCTTGCTGGTTGATTGGTCTCCAGATTTTATGGCTGGTTGTTTTCTTTGAGCCGTGTTTACGGCCATAACATCGGAGCCCAATTCTAAAATAAGCTCTGATGGGCCAACATGTGGCTGTCTTGAATTTAGGGAGACTTACTGGTACCTGGGGTTTGGCTGCTTGGAATTGGGAAGTTCAAAAGACTGACCAAGCAGTTGGTTGAATCCATAAACTTGTGTTTTCTGCAACATGTTTTCCTCTAAAAATTGCCCTAGCTATTTATTTTCTTATGCTTTTTACAACTTAAATTTTTTCTGCCTGAAAAGACTTGTGTTAGGTTTGTTAGTAAAATGCTCTGAAAATAACCAGATTTATTTGTGGCTGGAATGGACGATTTTATGTAGAAGCTTTGCAGAGTTGAGAGAAGTTTGGGTTTGGCTCTGGTGGCTGCAGAAGGAAGCCCTGATGGAGCCCTGGGACCTGAACCTGTGACTCAATAACATCCCGGGGAGTGAAAAGGAAATGCATTAAAAGCATCCAGGTTCAGTTTTAATACCTATGTAGTGCTCCTGCTTCCTTAGAGGGGCTAGTGCCCTCGAGAGCAAACAGGGAAAGCGGAGTGGATGCTACTCTTGAAGGGACAGCAGTTTCCCTCCCTGTGCTGCCTGCATCAGCACGCTCGGGAGCAGGCAGAGCATCTGCTTAGAGAGGTGGGTCGGCACGTCCTCCCCAAAATCGGGAGTTGGACGCAATCTAAAATAACCTTGTTACTGCTCTGAAGTGTCCCACGTGGGACACCCCCTCTCTCTGGGGATTTTGCACTTCTTTTTCTTCCTAGGATACGGTCTGTTCCCTTCCAAACTGAGAACTGCTGATGGAAGGTCTCTTGTGTAAATCTTGGAGTAGAAAATATGAAGTTTTCACTGATTTCATTTTGAGCAAGTAGTTTCTTCAAACAGCATTAAGTGGGGTCTGCCATTTGCTGACAGTGCATCCTTTGGAGCTGTTTCGCTTGCATTCGTTAAGCTGGACACGCGCACTAATATATGTCCATGCCCTTGTGAATTAAGCTTGTTCTGCGTGTCCCCACCAGCTATCGGTACATGTGCTGTTATTGCTGCACGCTCTGTCTCAAACAAAATGACTTAAAGTTCACGTCCTGTCCTGCATTAGCGGCTTGGTAGGGATCTGGAAATGGAAATACGAGTGATGTGTAGCTCACATGAGGTAGTGTTTCTCTTATAAGCTGTAATTTATACTTGAAAGTATAAAAATTAATCACAGCTATTAATAACTTTCTGAATTATGAAACTCTCTATATATTAGCAGATGATCCAGGCAAGAAAGTGCAGGACAAAGCTATATGTGCTGTGCTATAATGGTACCCTATAAATTGTGCAAGGTGTTCCAGTAAGACCTTATAATATGTACATATTAAAAATGCTGTTGAGACTCTCTTTTAATAAATCCAGGTAATAAAGCTAGAAAAAGATACGGCTGGAAAGCTGTATACTCTTCCCTGCAACTCATTTTACATTTCACTGCTTTCCAAAAAATTATCACAGTCTGCATTTAAGCTGATGTCCCTTGTTATATTAATTTGAAATGTTTTATTTTGTTTATAGACCAAAATAGTGGATGAAAAGAAAAATGTGAACGAACAAGAATTTAACTTCGAAAAAGTAAGTCAGCAGGACCTATCTAACCTCACTATTGTAGCGTGCAGGTATGTGTATTTATATCCTTGGGAAAGCTAGGGTGGGACTGATGGGGAAACACTTCCAGAAAAGGTTCTCTCTTGTAGGTGAGGATTTCCTAACAGGTAATTTTGGCTGCATGCCATGCCAGAGGAGGAGCACGCTGGCTGGTATCAACTGCTCTGTGTGAAGAGAGGTGTGTTACAACTCTGGGGCCTTTCTTTCTCATCTTTCAATGAGAATTTGAGGAGGATCGCTGTACGTTAGCTGTGTAAAGCTACACGAGTACCCATGTTTAGCATAGCTCTTTCAGGCCCGTGGTGTTAATCGTGGTTTTCTGATCTCATGTGGGAGGGGAAAAAAAAAAGTGTATTGGCATCTGTTTTTGAAACAGCAGATGCCTTTTTTCTATGTGTCTTTTTATTCTCATCTGTTCTTATGTGGCCATAACTAGCACTGGCCTTCTTAGATACTGGTTCGTTTGTAGATCTGTGCAAGTTGTTCTGTACGCCTGATCTCTGCTCTGTGCTGTGATCTGGTGAAATCTCTCACTGGAGATTCTGCGTGGAGCTCCCTACTGCTGAGAACAGTGGGGATTTAACCACTGAGTTTAAAAAAAATTATGAATTCACCACTGGTTTTGCCAGGGTATTTTTGCAGAAAGTCAGCTATACGTATGTGTGTAGTCAGACCACTTCACCATCTGCCCGTCCGTGTTTCTCACTGGTTAAGCACTCTGCAGCCAAGGAATGAGGACACTCTGCAAACGTTGGGTGCTGTGGTAGCACATTTCATTGTTCTTCTTCGTGCAGCACAACATCATTCATTTTTATATGGAGGAAATCCATTCCATGTGTTGTTTTATGTGAAATGAGGAAAATTGAAAATTGTCCCCCTGGTAGTCCTCACCATCCAGAGGTTAGCTGGACGGTGGTTAACTGTTCTGCAGTATAGCTCCAAACTGTTAGTTGTATTTTATAGCATGCTGATTTCGGGTATTAGCCAGGGTTTCTTTGGGAGTATGACTTCGTTGTGGTCTGTCAAGTGTTATTTTACAACAGGTTGGACAAATTATGAAATGCTTGCGATATTCTGTAATGTTCTAGGCTCGTCTGGAAGTGCACAAGTTTGGAATCACTGGCTACAAGAAGCAGGAACAACGCGTCTGGGAACAGGAGCGTGCTATCATGCTGGGAGCCAAGGTAATTATCGCTTGGTTTGTGCCAGGCAGACACCCTGCTGTTATAGTGCAGGAAAGCAGTAAAAAACACTGGGAGAGTTTGGCACTACTTTTTTGAAACACAAGATCCCCTGCCCTGACCCTTCTCCCGCTTCATCCTTACTTTTACATTTTCGATTCTGTCTTGTCTGTTTTCTGTAGACGTTTGGAGAATTAGTATGGTTGTGTTATCACAGGTGTTGTATAGATGAAATACGACTGATTGGGGTGGAAAATAACATTTGCTAACTTTTAATCAGGCCATTCAAAACAAAATTGTTGGAGGGAGGGGCTTGCTTTTTAAAGCTTCACTCAGTGAGTTAATGATCGAGAAAACTTTTCAGTTTTATTTATCATCAGTAGTGTAAAAAAGTCTTTTTTGGGGGTGGGGAGGGGTATGGGTTTTCTTTGTAGCTCAGTGTGTATGTGGAAACCTTGTAGGACTGATAACGTCAGCATAAACGTCCCTCTCTACTGTCTCCACCAAGACAGATACGGTTTCTGTGTGTCTACCTTACATCCCTTAAGTCGCTTCCTCTCACCCCAACCTGTTTCTAATGTTTCACCACCACCACCTGAAAAATACTGTCCGTGCAATTGTGTGAATATTTTTTTTTTTGAACCTATTTGAAAATTCAGTCAGTGGTATCTGTCCCAATCTTTATTGCAGCCCCCCAAAAAGGAACATGTGAGCTACAAGACTTACCAAGAAAAAATGAAAGAGAAAAAAACAGCAAAGGATGATGACAAGGGAAAGGTTTGTGTGAAATGTTCTGTATAAAAAGGCAGCATGTGAGAGCTAGCCCAAGACTGCCCCAGCTTGAAACCCGCTGCTCCCCATGGGGTGGATTCCTGGCTCCCGCAGGACTAATCTCATCAGTAAAAGCAGGTCATGTGCAGTATGAAGGGCACAGAGTTAGGCTTGTGGTGTTGTGGGTTTCACTGCCTCATGCTTTGAGGCTGATAGACTGATGACACAAAATCAGAAGTGTTGATATTTATTTTTTTTTTCCCCTTGCCTCTTAAGGGAAAAAAAAATGGCCTTCAATTAAAGTTTGTTGCATGTTGTCTAACTACAGAAAGCCAGATCTTCAGCTGGTTTTATATCAGCACGATTCCATCTAGGACTTTGCTCATTACTTAAAGCAAGGGTGAGGTTTCTGTTGCATCCATCTTTTAGCACGACCCATCTGGCTCCGAGCCTACGCCCTGTCTCCCCACGGAGTTTTCTCACGTAGGTGGGAGCAGGCTGCGAGGCGGGTAATTGCTCTATCAGCCTTTTTCCTGCCACCCTCTTTCCTGCGGAACCTACCTCTCCTCCTCCGTCATGTGGCTCAAAGCGCATCCAGTGCATGACGAGACAGGGTTGAACCCTATTATTTGAGAGGTACGTTCCATCAGGCGACTAGGCACACCTCCCTGGTAGCAAATCCATCTTTTAACCCAAGGAACCATCACATGCCCAAGAAGCAAGTCTCTCTCGTCGTGCGGCTGGATTTCTGCCTCCTCACGTGGCAGGGCCAGCACGTTGGTCATGAGAGGGCTGTACTTTCCGTAGGGTGAGAGGAAGGGCTCCGGGCACTCCCAGCAGTGCCTCCGTAACACGTTCCATCACTTGGCCTGTCCGAAGGTCTCCCAACCTCCTTTAAATGCCTGCTGCTCCATGAAGCAAAAGCTACCACATGTTTTGTGTGCAGATGGTTGTTTAGCCAAGATGCTCTGTTCCCTTTCCATTAAAATATGTATCTTTAAAAACAGGAACATAAAGGTGATTCTCTTAAGAAGAAGAAGAAAGAAAAAAAGGAGAGGTGAGCTGTTTTTAACATGGTTAAAATTAACTGGCTTTTATATGGCCTCCCCAGTGTATCTCCCCTGTCTAACTGTGCACAGCCTTGTACCAGAAGTCATGCAGATCACGGTGGAAGGAACTTCTCCAGCTGCAGAAGAACTCAGTCGCAAAATGGCAACGTTGCTCTGTGTCTAGCAGTTTCAGAGGCTTTAGTTATGCAACTTAACTGAAAATGTTAGTTCTATCCCGACATGTCTACGGCTGCAGCTGGAGGTGGGATGGATGGAAATCCCCCTGTGCAGACCCAGGATATGCCACTTACTCAGAGCATTTGCCCTGAGAAATAATTTCTGCAGAACACAAACTACAGTATACAGAGGCTTGAAAAGTGAAGTGGCACTCTTAATCATAGCGCAGCAGGTTCACTGAAGTATACTCTTTATCTTCTTTTTCTATCCAAAAGTCTTTGTGTTTCTAAACTTTTTAAAAATGGAAATCATTCGGTAATGTGCTCCAAATTTTGAATGGCTGTGCAGGTAATAAATGTTCTGGGGTCATTACTTGCTATGATTTGATACTGCATAATACCAAACACAGACTGCATAAATAGATGACATTTTTCACCATATTAAGCATTTTCATGAGTTTCTGTTGTTTCTCTTAATTCTTTTTTTTGCTTTTCCTATTTCAGGAAGGCCAAAAGGAAGAAATCAGTGCCTAGCATTTGGCCTGCCGGACAAGTTGGAAAATTCAGAGATGGGACCTTGATTCTGCAAAGCTATGACATAAAGAAAATTAAATCATCTAAAGTTATCAAATGAACTTAAGACAATGGACAATATGCATAAGATAGAATTCACGTTGCTACCAACACAGACTTACGGAGCCTCTTGCTTTCCCACCATATCCTAATTTTTTTTTACCTTATTTGTTGTTGCAGGATTTTCTATATTCCATTCTGCCTTAGGTAGAATAAGAGAATTTACCACTTTATAAATAAAAATAAGACTTGTTATTAAGAATGTTACATGGGCTATTTTTATAAGTCAATACGTGCTAAAGCAAGCATTTCACTTTCTAGAATCAGCTTATTGGCTGTAAGTAAAATATTCATTTAATCCATTAATTAATGGATTGAAACATATAGCACTTCGCTTTCATCTGGAAGGAATATACAAAAAGCAATACCTTACTTGCTCTGAACCTGAAGTAGGTATTCTCCAACACTTATCAGGCATACATCTGTTCCTGTATCTTTATGAATTGTTAGTGGATAGTGGAACTGCACAACAGTTTTCCTGTCCGGCAAAACCTCTTAAGGTTTCAAAATTATCTGCTTTGGAAAGAAAGTAAGATTTTCTGAAGTTCTGTCCCAGGTAGGAGTTACAGACTCAACTTGTGTATCTCTGCGTAGATCTCCAAATAAGCACTGTTTCAAATGGTGGTTTGGTGGCTTGTTTGGTTTGTTTTTAAAAACAAAACCATGTAAGACTGAGCCAAATGAGGCATAAACTGGTTGTTCACGGTTAACTCATGTTTGTTTTGATCAAGTGTTCCCATGTCTCATAAGGATTTGCTATGAAATCTTTGTCAAAACTGAAGTTTTAGTGCTATTTGGTGTTTCTGAAAGAACAGTTTTGTACTCTAATTTGGTTTTAAACTAAATATTTTTTAGCTTAAAAATTTATTTTAAAAAATTTAAATATTTTTTTGTTTTTAAGGTTGTGTTTCCATTAGAAATGGCAATGGTTAGTAACCTTCCAAAATGTCCTCTCCGTTCTACCTCAAGCTAAAGAAACTTGACTAT
This sequence comes from Cariama cristata, assembly GCF_000690535.1. Classification (NCBI taxonomy): domain Eukaryota; kingdom Metazoa; phylum Chordata; class Aves; order Cariamiformes; family Cariamidae; genus Cariama; species Cariama cristata. The sequence continues at coordinate 7,180 of NW_009626497.1, forward strand.
TTTAGGGGGAGGCAAAAATAAGGTTAACTGTTAAATGACAGAGGAAAAAGTTCACGCTCTGTTGTGTATATGTAAGGTTATCTGGAGCTTGTTTGAACAGCTCTGGCAGTGAAGCAGGTGTATATGAGAAGAAAAAGAGCCCTTAGTGGAGAAACAACTTCTAGGTGTATTGGTGAAATTCGGTGTACCCCTGTGGGACGGAGAATTGGAGCAGGTTTCCTGGCTGCCACCTGAGAGCCTGAGCAAGGTGATAGAATCATAGAATCGTTATGGTTGGAAGAGCCCTCAAAGATCATCAAGTCCAACCTTCTACTGAACACCACCATGCCCGCTAAACCATGTCTTGAAGTGCCACATCTAAACGTTTTTGGAACACCTCCAGGGATGGTGACTCCACCACCTCCCTGGGGAGCCCGTTCCAATGCCTAATGACTCTTACAGCGAAGAAGTTCTTCCTAACGTCCAACCTGAACCTCCCCATGTCTAAGCCTGAGCGAGCAGCGAGGTCTACGTCAGCTAGCAGCGAGAACAGCAGCACGGTGCTCTCCCCAGACAGCGGAGCCTGCCCCCTTCACGGGGTAGGGAAGCGTTCTGGGGTAGGCAGAGCCACATCACAGAAAGGGATGCTTGTGCGCTCCTTCCCCCGCGCCTTCCACCTTACTTTCAGGTCCTGGAGAAATGTCCTGCCAGCACAGAGAGGACCTGGAGGGAACGAGAGCTGGGTAAAAAGCACAAGGGAGTGTTTCTGGAGCCATGTGGGAAGAGGAGGGGTGTGTGGAGCTGGGTTGCTAAACACTGTTAGCACATTGCCTAATTGTGTAATTCGGTTTCCTCTTATTCAGTATTGGTTGCAGATTCAGACCAGAATTAACAATTCTATCTGGTGACAGACTTGGAGAAATGTCAAGTCACGACTGCGTGTGAAGGTGTAATCACTAAGCAGAACTGAGTACAGAGCACCGAGACTTGTTGAGGCAACAGATGGGCTTTGGATGTTGTGGGATAACCTGTATTTTTTTTTTAAGCCCTGGTTAATCCTTGAGCTTGATTTTTCACTGCTCACTTCTACATAAAGTTGTGTTCAGCTGGCTTTGGGTGTAATGTGTTGTGGGAGTTTGTGTCCTCAATCAGCTTTGGTAATTTAAAGGGTTCGCTTTCCACCTCCACAGCTCCCAAAAGCTAAAACTTGGGTTAGAATGAACTGTCTAATTTTTGCAGTCCTTTCTAAGCTCTGTTAAAGAAGAGTTGAAAAAAATTCAGTTCTTAAGAGTTGAAAACTGAAATGCCAAGATGACAGTGGAACATGAAAGCTTGGGGGGGGGGGGGGTGGGGGAAACAAAACCAAAAATAAAAGCTTATTCAAAATCTTGCATTTTCTCACTCGTTTAACATTGGTGTGTATGCATTATGAAAGGTTTCTGTTACATGGTGATAGGTGGCTTTTTTATATCAAATCTGCAAGGTGATTTGAGCTGGCCATGCTACATGCTTGTGGGATGCTGTTGTCAGGTAAACATGGTACCTTCTGTCCTGTTTTGTTACTAGATGCATTAACAAAAATGATAACCACTGACATTTGGCAAACAAAACTGTTGAGAACCTGTTATGCACCTCATGTTTCTCTGGACTGGGGTGTGTTATTAATTAACAAAGTAATTAACAGAGTATGTAAGTGTATGTTCAGCTGTGTTGCTGTTGGAGCACGTACTGATGCACGAAGCCAGTGTTGCCTGAATACCTGATTGATTATGGGCAAGGGAGAGCAGGGGCCATCTTAGTTTGGCTTCTGCCTGCAGTTGAAGAGAGGAATGAGTGATAAAGGAAGAAGGCAAGGATTTCTCCTTATCTGCTCTCTTTCGTGTGCCTTTTCCTGTGATAATTAGCTTTATCCCCATTCCCCCACATGCTAAAACCATTGTGATTATCATTCCTCCTAGTCAAACCCTTTGCTATGAAGGAGTTGACACTAGGTTATTGTTCCTTGTAGGAAGACAAAAAAAAAGGCCATGATGGATGGTGTCTCCACACTTCTCTGTACTTACTCCTGTTTCGGACGGGTTCCTGTTTCTTACCCTGGTGCTGCTGTTAGTGTCAGCATGCTTCATTCTGCTTTATTAACAGATGTTTACGAAGGTCACATAGCTTCCATGAGTGCCTTTTTGCAGGGGCTGTGTGTGCCGCCTCTGTAGCATTGCTCAGTCCCCCACAAGGCATCTGCTCGACAGAGGTGGGCAGCTTCAAGACGGTATGTCGTTTTAAACCCTCTCACAAAGTTTTGTCTTCCCCACCCTGACAAGCTTTCAGCCCGGTCTGACTTTTACACTTACCCAAAGGTCTTTCCAGTTGGATCCTACTGGTGTCACAGTTATTTCCAGGCTCTGCTTACTCCAGCATCAGAAATTTCTGGAGACTGGGAAATCACCCCAAGTGTCTCCGATGGGTTGGAGCTAAATAACACATCCCCTGTAACCAACATGAGGCAGAGCTAACGGAGTGGTTAAGAGGGGCTTCGTGCCACGGACTCCAGGGTATCTCTGACGTGGAGGCACAGATGGTTGCTCTGAGGGAGGACTCTTGGCTGTCGGATTATTCTGGACTGCGGTAACAAAGCAGGTATCAACAGTTAGAGTTAGGTGTGCATCCTGCAGGACTGCCTCCTAATTTTTGTTATAATAATTTGTAATAATAAATAGGGTACTGATGCTGAATTTGTTGGCAATGTTTTAAGAATTTATTTAGAAACTGTAAACCAGCATAAACTCATATGTCAGGTTTTCCAAAAGGGCAGTAATAATAATAAACAACGAAGTTTTAGTCAGACCAAAAGACAAAAAGCAGTTTGTTTCCAATTCAAAAAATACAAACATTTGCTACAGGTACAAAATTATAAAAAGTTTGTATTTTCCTCTTGATCTGGTGACAGACACATACAGCAGAGATGTATATCTCACCAGTTCCAAATTCATATAAGCTATGGGGAATGACAATAAAGAAAAAAAGAACGTTGTGGTTAAGAAGAAAACACAGGAACAACTTCTCGTCTTTCATTTAACCAGAAGCAAACACCGTTATCTTATTCCTTTGCACTTTTTTGGTTGCCAACATTTAAGTTAGTGTTATTCATGCTTCATTTAACAATCAGAAATAACAGCAGGTTTACCTCATGCATTTATTTTTAATATTCATCACATAATGTCTTCTCACCATGCTACCTAGAAAGGTTAGTGTTTTTATTGACAACATTTAAGGGAGGTGGAAGATGAAGGAATGCAATCGGGATCCAGGAATATTTCTATCTACTGCTTCACAAGAAAATGTTAGAAATCCTCCAATTAGCATAAAAAATAATTTTGTAATTAATTCTGCTTGGATCCGTTTGCAATAACAAATGTAACAAAAAGGTCACTTAACAGAAGGGGAAAATGCTGCTAGCGCTTCTGTCAGTAAAACGCACGTCTGTCTCCTGTATTGTGCAAAGATGCAGGAGCCCCGCACCTCCAGTCTCTGTGCCTTGCATATGGGCTTCTGCGCCGAAGAAGACCAAGCGCGTCTTATTTATGATGGATTTGTGCTTCAGGCCACTGCTCCAGCCCGTTGTGTGTGTGTAGCGTTCAGCAGTGCTGGGCAGAGGAATTGCCAGAAATGTTGTCAGTAAAAACTAGAAGCAGCTCACTTTTTAAAAAAAATAATAATAATTAAAAAAAGAGACTCTCCATCTTTGTTTGGTAATTCTCAGTGACAAGTGCCCTTTACGTTTACAATGTGATTGATTTGTTACCATTACCTGTTGAAGGACTCGAAACTGTGATCTCCCTTCCAAAGTTGATCTAGCCAAGATGCTTGGGGTTTTCACATTATCTTGCCTGGTTCAAAGTTGAATTCTCGACTTTGCTATTTAAGCAGAATGCTGCAAAGCTGGTAAGGCCTGAGATTAGGTCTAACAATTCTCTTTCCTCACCTTTCTGTTTGTGAGCAAAGGATGTTCTAGATGGCACCAGAAAGCTGCCGTTAGCAGGTTGTTGGTACTTTGCATCCCTTCTCCCAGTAACGGGTAATTTGAATTGTGGTCCAAAAATGCACCACCTCTTGTTGGCAGCTGCAAACAGAGTGGTTTTCGTACAGTGGTAGGGGCAGCTTAGTCTGCATCTCGTCTCTCTCTTACCTTGCTTAAGAAATATTATTACGTAAGAAAGAAAGAAAGAAAAGCTGCATCTCACATTTCTTCTTGCTCTAGAACAACTCGGAAACCAGAGTATTGGGTGCTCTTTGCCATCTTTACTAACTACACTTTGGAAAAAAAACCACAACAAAATAAAAACTTACACAGCACTACGACAGAACTCTTATCACCAGCCAAGAACAAACTACAGCAATACACTATCATGGCATTATTTACAACACGATGGAACACTATGCATATAATAAATTACATTTAATACTTTTCCTCTTAAACTCTGATACATGTAAACTCGTGCTTTTTTAATGTGTTTTGTTCAGTCCAATATATTTTCCTCTATGTATCTTAACTGCATAGGCAAGTATAGGAGGTGACAATGCTGTTTGCCTATCTTTTCTATGTTTTTAGAAGCCAAATTGCTTTCCAAATTCATGATACATCACAGTACCCTACTGTCCTCACCGACAAGTATTTTATAGCCTATACCTTTCCACAGCAGGAGTAGTAAGGGATTGTCAACTAGGCCTGTGCTCTTATTAAGTCTTAGTAAGGATCTTCTTGTGAGCTCTTTTTGAGCTGATGAGGGAAAAGAAGGGAGTGAAATTGTGCAGCATTGCACGCCTTGGGAAGTCTGATAATGCTCCTGATGGCACATTTCTTCTGTTTGTTCCCACTAAACTTAACAGGGAAATTTGCAGAGGGAAGAGCCGGGAAGGAGGTTCACAAGGACTAAGGTTGGGGTTCATGGGGTAGATGAAAACAAAGAGTCCCTTATTACTCGGCAGGACAGAAAAGTTTGCCTGCTGTATTTATTTAGCAGCTGTGCAGAGGTTCCAAATTGGTGTATGCAGCAGTCAAGCTTTGTTATGTTTATTAGAGGAGGGATTGATTGTTTGGGGTTGGTTTTATTTTTTAAACATTAAGTCTATTTACAGCTACCTTGTGTGGGCTCTGCACCATAGTGGGTAGGATTCATCCCAGTGCAAGAGGCTCTGCTCTCCTGCTTATAAGGAGCAGCCTGGCCTCGAGAAGCAGAAGAGTCCCACGAAAGGCAGCTCTGTGTGGGTCCAGGTGCCGCAGGAGCTTGAAGTCCCAGAGAGCTGCACAAATACCCCAAGGAATCAAAAGGAAGCAGGAGCATCCCAAGTGGTCCCTTTGGGTATCTATGCTGCTCTTCAGCCCCCTGGGTTCTCCCCGGACAGTCAGCAACACAGTTTCTGCAAGGACCATAGTACTAAAAGCTGACTCCCTCCTAACGAAGGGATTTGGAGGAAACACAAACAGGCATAAGAGATGCTGTAGATGAAGAACATGCGAACTGCTGGGTTTATAACGAGACGGACCTCGGGGGAGTTACCTGCAGAGAGGCAAACTACCTCCAGCCTGAGCAGAGAGGTGGAAGTGCCCCATTTCTCCCCACCTGATGCTGTTCTGCAAAGGGAAAATTCTGCTCTGCCTACGTTCAGACGGCCACTGCCATCTGGATGCTCTGCATAAATACTCACATGTGGAGTGATTAGTTTCCTAGCGTAATTCTAACTACTTAAGCATTATTTCTGTTAATCAAAATATCAAAATGTATCCAGCTGAATTCATGAGACTACTCTCTATCGGGGTAATCGGTTTATAGCTATGGACTGTGCCAAACCCAAGTCCTTGAGTGTGTACACAACCAACGCATACAACCACTTTGTTTAGTTTTTGACCTAGACTAAATTAATCTTACTAATGCAGGTTACCTACTTCTAACTGTATTCTTTCATTTGCATTTCTGCTAGGTTAAAAGGAGACTGTAATGGTAGCTAGTCTGCACCCTACTTTTATGAATATTAGAATGTGTAGAGGATAACAAAAGAGCTCCTCTACAGCTCTGAAGCATGTCCCTACCTACTGTCCATATTTCCATTAGAAATCAGTAACCTGTATCACTCACTGTGTTCTCCCCAAGGCATAACACACCAGGAACCGATACCAAAGAAACGATGAAAACCAAAACCAAGTACTGCAAACACTTCTAAAACTCATTCAGAATTAATTTTAAACATCTGGCAATGGTTGAAGATTGGAAAGATGTGAATTCATTTGAGTTTCCTTCACAGAAGTTGGGCGAAAAGACAAAGGTTCAGTCCCAAAACAAACAACACCCTTTTGTTTTTCATACAACAAGTGAAAGTGGAGTGCCTTCTGTATTAAAATTATCACGGTATGTTTCCCAATACAAAAAACTATGTGCAACTTATGTACAGTATTCCCATACACTGCTCTGACTGGCAATACTCAAAGCCAATGCTATGATTACAACTGTTAGGTTCATAGAAGAGCACACTCAAGAGGAAATTCAGGGTCCGGTAGTGTTCTAGCTGAGGTAGGTTAAAACAGACCCGCTAACTAGAAAATCCTGCACGAGTTCATATGGTATTAAATGAAACCGAAAATCATAACACAGTTGGTCTCTTGCTATTCTTTGAGAAACCAACATAAGCGTAGCAGTTATTCCAATGGCTACAAGTTTACTAATACAATCCATTCCAGACTTCGAAGAAAGTACTGTTGCTTTCCCATTTAAAAGCTTATGTTATTCTTTCCCGTTGTCGATTTTCTTTCCCGTTTCAGTCTTGACATCACTGAAGGTGCACTGCTGTTCTACAGGAGAGGGTGAACTACAGGATGCTTGGCTGGTTACAGCAGACTGCTTTTTGTCTCTTCAATAGCCCAGGACTGTTTCGTTCTGAGCCGCCTCCCCCTCCCCACAATGGCTGCGAGGTGGGATGAGCCCAGGGAAGATCCTGGCTGCTCTGCCAGAGGGAAGCCTTGCCATGGCTCAGCACTACCTGGGCGATGTGCTCCGGCCGGAGACCAGAAGAAGACCTGCAGCAGGATGCTTGGGGGCTGGTAGGCTGCCCGAAGGCAGGCCTGGGCTGTTTGTCCTGTGGCTGTGGTTTAATGCAAGGCAGTAAGCTGGATCTGGGTTAGAATATTTGTTTTCGGGTTTAATAATTACCTGTCTGATAACAATATGCGTGTGCGTATACGTATGCTTGGAGAGGAAAATTTGTATAAACAGCAGGATTTAAAAAAAGGAAATAGTACATCGATGGGACTTAAGAGTTTATGCTTTTCTTGTTCGATAGCACCACACTTACAGAGGATTACAGTAACAGAGTCTGAGATATCACAGGCTCACACAGTCTGCTGCATCTTGTCCTTATGCGTTGCCGCTATACACACACATACACACTTGCATACGTTAACTGGGTTCAGAGGAAAAGAAGCACACGCACAAATCAATGTGTTTTCTGACAACAGCATGCAGGTGACAGTGCCAGGGCTGTGGGAAAAGTTCCCTGTCAGTTGGACTCCAGTCGTCATGGGCAGCATCCGAAAATGGCTGCTTGCTTTCATGGCAGATGCCAGACACAGGTAAGTCTTGCAAAAGATTTAGGTCCCAATCCAGAGAATTCTTAGGGATGGATTTCACATAAATGCTATGAATCTCTCTCGCTCAAGTGCTTCATTAGGATCAAGACATTAATTAGCTCACACTAATCTAATAGAAAATTAAGGCTTCTGATCTCAAAGCTACATTGGAACTACAGCTACCCAGGGCTTATCAGGATCAAGGCTGGAAAGCAGCATTTCTCTACAGGAGATACTTTGCATGTGCCATATTTAAATAAATCTCTTCTCAATTCAATTCAAAGGGATCTCCACTGCACCATTTTTCGAGAGCTGTGTTGATAACCACACTCAGATCTTCTGTATGTGATCGTCCCCACAAACACACCTGAATAACAAACTAAAATGTATCAAGGGTATTTTTCTCTCTACTTTTCATATCTGAATTCTGCATGTATCATGGTGTTAGCTAAAATGAGCGCAACTATTACATGGCAGTTTTTGGAAACCAATCTTATTCTCGTTGAAGGTGACGAGATAAGTTCTGCCACTGAATTCCAAGGGGACATTATCCCATAGCTTACTGCAGTCTAGAGCCAGAAGGAATAAATAATGGTCATTTGAGCCCCTGAATGCAATGGACAACCAGGAATTCTTGAGCACACAGCCTCCACTTCAGCTGTCAAAACATAAGCTTTCTTGATTTAAGGACTTCAGGTGGCAAGGGAAGCCAGTTCACCTACTGATAAATTGCTCCAACAGCCACTGTCCCGCAGTCTTAGTCTTACCCATTTTTTTCCAGCATCCCTAGTATCTTTTAAGCACAAATCCAGCCATAAGAGATAAAATACACTCATTTAACCTTTTGCTTTATAAATGTACTTGTGTGTGCACATGTATGTACATATGTATGCAGTGCAGTGTAGATATGTTCTGGTACCCATCTGCAATCGAGTGCTAGTTCAGTGGGTATTCTTGCTATGGCTGTTAAATTAAAAATGGTGTGGGCTAGCTGTAACCAGCAGATGAGTGAGTGACATGCTGTACGATGTTTTAAGTCAGGGAAGAGAATGCTTCTTTACTGACTTACTGAAAAGTGCCAAATCACACTGAGAAAGCTTACAGAATCCAGCACAGGGTCGGGCAGGGGCTTCATTAGTTGTTGGGCAACTTGGGCTGTTTTACACATTGTGGCACCTCCAGTCCCGTCTGCAAGGTCACCTGCACCAAGAAGAAACAACACGTTGATTCAAAACTGGGACATCCTCAGCAGAAAGGATTTGTGAAGGCCAACAGCAAGTAAATGACAGGGGAAGGGGTTGTGGGACTTCAGGTCCAGGTTTAAGTCATCAAGACTATTAATGGAGATGATATTGAGCCCCTGAAATAAACAGGTCTCCTTCCCCCTTCCCTCCTGAACACCGTAGGGTCTAGAAGCCCCAGGTGTCCCTGTCTCTTCCCAAATCCCACCACCAGTTGTAGGTCTCCAGCAGCGCTGCTTGCCAGACACAGCGTGGATAGCATCTTTGTGTGAGGGACCTCGAGTACTTCAGGGCAGGGATCACACAGTGGAGCCCATGTACTACATGTACGAAAATCCTTTTATTTTTGCTGTCCTGGCAGGACAGAGCACAGGACATTTTAGTGCTCCTTCTGTAACTTAACATCCCTACAAGGTCAGGATTTCCACAAAGGCATACGAGAGCACCATTCAACAGCAAACACAAGCTCAATCTCAGAGTTTCCCCCTGCCCCTTTGTTGGCCATGCTCTGCCTTAACTCAGTTGTGGTAAGAATTGTAAGCCAGGTACTTAAAGGGTGTAGGTAGCTAAAACTGAAAGTAGGTTGTGAGTAAGTCTGTATTGAATATAGCAGTGAGGTGCCCAGAGAAGTGCCTCAAAAAAGAAGATTGTGCATCAAATACAATAAAGCTATGAAACCTTCCTGAAAGACTTGGATGCCACCAGTAACAAATGCTAAATGTTCCTGTACTAGTAAGGCCATGAGAGGTTTCTCGTTTCAGTTTGGGTGTTTGAAATGATGAGTGGCCCATCCTGGCTGCATTGGTCCTGCCTGACCTAAGCTGACTTCCTTCTGTCCACAGGCTCCTGGGTGTTTCCATAGGTTCTCCTTTACACTATGTCCTGTTTCTGGCCATATGCAGTTGTCTTGAAGTAAAAATGCATTATATTTAAAGAGGGTTCCTCCAAAAGGAGATCCTCTTGAGAACAGGGAGCAATCTCCAAAATTCAGAGAGAGCAGGAATTATGTGCTGATTGGGTCTTCTCTGCTGCACTAATTTTCTGACCTACGTTGTCTTTGCTCTCTTTACCACTGTGCTGCTCACATTTCTGTCTCCTGCTGACGTTAATGATCTCCAAACATGAGATCTAAGAGGAATTAGGATACTCATGTTTTTTTGGTCAAACTGGCAGAGGAAGCCTTAGCACCACTGCTTTCCAAGTGGAGCACTGCAGCAAAATAAGTGTAGGAATTAGTGTGTGCAGGTACTTTTACTTGTTTTTACAGCATTACTTCTCAGAACTGTGAGGCAAGGCAGAAGGTCAAATGCAGTTTTTCCAGAAAGTGTTAGTAGCCTAGGTGTCAGTTTGAGAAGGAAAGAGCCCTTATCCGTACTGACTACCTACAGATGACGCTATCAGCCCCAGCAGCAATGGCCAGCAACATATATTCTCCTTCAGATGAGAAGGGTAAGTGGGACTGAACTGCAGAAGACTTACCTGGACATTTCGATTGAGGCTCAATGCAGGCATGAAGACACCCTCAATGTTTTCAAACGCTGGAGGCCCTTGCTGCTGCCCGTTTATGTAAAAGGTCAGGTTGTGCTTGTTCAGATCCAGGAGAACACCAACGGTGGCACCTTTAGAAACTCCTCCTTCGGTCCTAAGGTACAAAGGAACCAAGACCATGGTGAAGGCAGAGTGCTACACCGCCACTGCTCTCTCTAGGACAAGGCACTCTTACTCAGCAAAGGGAGAGTGGAGCAGCACGGTGAAATGATTACCCCTGCGGCATTTGGCAACGGCTGACCCACACCTTTATCTGAAGCATATCTACCACATTCATGGGAGCTAGATGGGCGGATCCTAAAGAGAAATGAGGTCTATCTCTCCTCCAACTTCAATCTAAGAGCTGGAAATGGGGTCCAGAGCTAACAGGTCCCCTTGGCTGATGAGAGATGGGGAGGTGAGGAGGTCAGGTCAGTACTGAGCGTACGGGAGCGTCCTGGAGACATGGCTCCTCAGAGCATCCCTGCTATAGTGAGCTGGCGCAGAGCAGGGAATGAAAAAGCAGAACGCTGGTTTCCTAGGTGTTCATTTCCAATCGTTATGGCTGCTAACAGCTCGAGACTCAGACTTCCAGTTCCAGTACTCACCTTGGTACCCCCTAAGGGGACCCAGCTTTCCAAAAACCAGGGAGCCAGCACAGGTACAAGAGATACTGGTTTTGGGGAGGAAGGGAAGGTGGGGCTGGTTAGGGAGAAGCGTAGCTCCCTGACTGACAAGGTGCTCGGCTATAGGACTGGGAGCTGTTCCAAGTGTGCGGGCACGGTTATTAATACCAGTGATAATTGGTTGTGTCAGGAGCAGCTGCTGAGAGCTACCCTGGTATCAGAGCTTGCCAGGACAGGCTCAGCCAGCCATTACACGCTTGAGCGATTTGACATTAATGCACTTTGACTTGGGGGTTAGTCAAACCCCCTATTACTTTAAAGAGCGCTGAGCAAAAAAAATCTCCTAGATATGCAGATTGGCCACGGGCATTGCTACTCTTTTAATATCATGGGGGCTCTGCGATGGATTTACAGCCTGACACAATTTGTTCAGGGTAAATCAGATTTCAAATCATTTGCAGTAGGAAAGGAAGCAGCTGTCTCTTGTCCCACGCACTCCCTTCAGGCTCACAACATTCACAAGATTAATGCAATTTTAACATAAAATTTATCACAAGAGGTAGGCAAAAGATCAAAAAAAAAAAGGCGGAGGGAGGGATCAAAATAGGATTAGGAAGAATATAGCGCAGGGTAAAACAGTTTCATCTGGTCCACTAGGTGTCATAAACCGGTTTCCTTTGGACTAAATGTGCACATGGCATTTCCTCGGAAGGTAAAGGGAGTTTTATCGGTGGTATGATAGTATAGAACACTCTTCTGACTCCTCCATTTCAAGCTCTTCAAACAGTAATAGGATAGCTGAGAATCACGAATTTGCTCTGAGATGTGTTAATTTCAAACTTTACCATTCTCAGGTTCTTTTTATTTGCTTTCTGGTCCTATAAGCAGTAATAGGTTTTTCCTTGAGCTCGTCTCCAAAACCATAAAGAAAATTATTTTCCAACAAAAGTTGGGATGCTTACCTATCCTCAGTATCTAGACTGTTTTTATTAAAAGCATTCAATCATAAAACTCATGATGAGATTGTGGGAAGCAACAATGCTATGATCTAGAGCTATTTACAAATAGATTACATTATTTTTTTCTCTGTTTAGGAACAGCTTTGATTGTAGGGCACCACGTTTTATATCCTGCAGTGTTTTAAAATAAATTTTATGACACCCTTTCAAATGACATTGATTCTCTTAGGGAAACAGAAACAGCAACTTTGCCTTTTTGAGATTATTGTGCTCTTTCCTATACGATAAGCTAATTTGCTTCTTGTAGGCTAATTAGCTGTGTGCTGCCCAGTGACATTGAGTGACTCCTCTGCAGCCCCCCAGGGACAGCCCCGTCGCAGAGATGGATGCTGCTCACAGAGCCCAGCCGAGGTGAGCGCAGGACCCAGCTGAGACCTCTCCAGGAGTCACAGGGACGTGGGGGCAGAGCAGAGGGATGGGGACCCTCGCCCCTCCTTGCTGCCACAAGTCTTGCAGGACTTTAGCAGGTAGATTGCCTCGTTCTTTGGCTACCACCTCCCCACAGTGAGCAACCAGCGCTGGCAGGATGAAGCCAGGGCAAAGGCAAGCAGGGGCATTTTGCTGTGCTGCTACCAGGGAGGCTGGACTTTTTCTGAGGCTGAACAGCTGCTCTTCCCGAGCATCCCATGATTTCCTCGGGAACAGTACTTTGAGGACTCCAGTGCTTTTTGGAATACTGACACGGTCACTTTCTTTAGGAGGAGAGATGGGAAAGTCAAAGTTTTATGAGCAAACGTATGCAAAACATTTCCTCACTCTTTTGTACATCATTTAGACAGTAGTACAGGATAATTTTTCTAATAAATGCCTTAGTTGCAATAAAAGAAGCCAGCTAGCTCAAGAGACTCCAACTGATGTTGCTCTCTCCTGGTACACTTCTGTGGCAGCATGTAAAAAAGCTGCTGCTTTACTGTAATGCATTTTTTAAACTACTTAATGACAGTTATACCATAGGCCTCTAGTAAGCTGCAGGCCATGTCAAAGGAAAATACAACTGTTTGCTACAATACTTCTTCAATAAATACTTAGCATTCATTAAATGATAATCCAGTTTTGAAGATATGCACCACTCTTTCATTATTTCAAGTAAATCCCGCTTCTCACACCTCTTTTCTCACAGTCCTGCACATTTTCATTTCTGTGTGCAATGGTAAGTCCTGAGTGTGGAAGTGCCGTGCGGAAGCCTGGAAGGTCAGAGTACAGATAGGGGAACTGGGCTACCAGGAAAATGTCATGGCCTGTGGCAGTGGAGGCTGTTATTCTAAGATGCTTTCAGCAGCAGCTTGGACAATGTGCAGAATAGGACTGCATGGACTGGCTTGAGGAATTAAGAATAGTAATGAGTTTCACTATTATTGAAAAATAAAGCTTAACAATTTATGAACACTTTAATAAACTGAAGAATTGGTTTCACTCTCTGTTAACAGTATTTTAATCATGAGCTTTACAGTAACTTAACTTTACCACGTCTATTGTCAAGTACAGTATTTTTCAGTCAATTATAACATTTTTGTGTGATGAAAACCTGGTCTTGAGATCTCTGAATTCAGTGAAGAGACTCTCCTGATCGCAGTGGGCTTTAAGACTACACTCCAAATTCTCCAGATTTTGACTTCCCACCGTCTTTCAGAATAAAACATTTCAGTGCAATTTCCACCTCTTTCTTTACATAACCATGTAGTGGCTAGAGTATCGCCTGTAGCACCGGCTACTCCTGCTCTTGGGAACCCTGCCGAGGAATGGATCAACTGCAATTAATGCCACTGCCTCTTAGCAACGGGCATACACCACCTCTGGTGTGAACTGATTATTTCATAGAACCATAGAATGGTTTGGGTTGGAAGGGACCTTTAAAGGTCATCTAGACCAACCCCCCTGCTATAAGCAGGGACATCTTCAACTAGATGAGGTTGCTCAGAGCCAGCCTGTCCTTGAACGTTTCCAGGGATGGAGCATCTACCACCTCTCTGGGCAACCTGTGCCAGTGTTTCACCTCCCTTATTGTAAAAAATTTCTTCCTTATAGCTAATCTACATCTACCTTCTTTTAGTTTAAAACCATCACCCCTTGTTCTATTGCAATAGGCCCTGCTAAAAATTTTGTCCTCCTCTTTCTTATAAGCTCCCTTTAGGTACTGGAAGGTTGCTCTAAGGTCACACCGGAGCCTTCTCCAGGCTGAACAACCCC
>NW_009626498.1:0-1147 GCF_000690535.1 Cariama cristata
ATGGGTGATGCAGCTAAATCAGGTGACCAGCCTGTGCCAGCATCAGTCACCCCGATACAGAGGGAGAAATATACAAAAAATCAACCCACCCAGCAAAGGAGGATGAGGATGGAGCTGGACCATCACAAGAACAGGGGGAAGGTACAGAGCCAGAAGCAGAGGTAGTCACCCGATCTCTAACCCTGAAGGAACTGCGAGATTTGCGAAAGCACTACAGCCATCAATCAGGTGAGCACATTTTCACCTGGTTGCTCTGATGCTGGGATACTGGAGCTGACAGCTTGGAACTAGAAGATAAAGAAGCCAAGCACCTGGGATCGCTTTCTAGGGATCCAGGCACTGACGAAGCAATGGGGAAAAAAGCACAGGCCCTCAGCTTTTGGAAACGACTTCTGTCAGCTGTGAGGGAAAGATATCCCTGCAAGCCAGATATTGTTTACCAGCCAAAAAAGTGGATCAGCATAGAGAAAGGTATCCAGTACCTGAGGGAACTAGCCATGTGGGAGATGATTTATATTGACCTGAATAATCCACAGACACCTATAGATCCTAACCATGTCCGTTGCTCACGACCCATGTGGTGGAACGTGACACAGGGCGCTCCATCAACGTATGCCCCCACATTGGCACTGATGGCCTGGAAAGATGAAGAGGAACCGACAATAGATGATGTAGCTGGTCAGCTACGGCACTATGAGGCAAATCTTCCTTGTCCCCTTCAGACCTGCATCATGGCTGTGGAGAAACTGATTGAGAAATCTAACAAATCTGACAATTCATTTAAAGAACTGCGTGATGAGGTGTCCAAGATGGGGAATATACTCTACTCCCCACCTGCACAAGCCCACATTGCAATGATTAAGAGAAGATGCCCTCCTACGAGACGGAGCCAAGAGAAATGGTACACAACCCGAGGTACCTTGTGGTTCTTCCTGCGTGATCATGGAGAAGATACAGGGAAGTGGGATGGTAAACCCACTGCTGACCTAAAGGCAAGAGTACGTGAGTTAAAAGATACAACACATGCAAAAGTGGGCTTCTCCAGGAATGACAGAAGTGTTGCTCCTGTCTCCAACAGTCGACTCTCCAGTCAGGGGACCAGTCATGAGCAGACAGAAGTAGAGTGGCCCTGCCTCCAGCCAGGTGG
>NW_009626499.1:0-3427 GCF_000690535.1 Cariama cristata
TTTGCATACTAATGATGGCTGAATATGGCTTCCAGGATGTGATCTCTGATGGAGGGGGGAGGTCAGGCTCTGGGTGGATCCCTGGTGCCCTCTGGTCCTCACACACATGCCTTCATCTCTCTTTTACTCTCCCGGATATATGGAACCCGACCGGACAGACAGAACTGGCTGGACAGACAGGCAGTCGCTGGCTTCTTGCCCTATCTGCATCACGCACCTGGAGTGGGGCAGGGACACACTGCACCTTGTGTGGCTGGGTGAAGGAGGGGTCTTGGTCCCTGAAGCCCCTCAGCCTCTGCCCGGCTCCCTAGAGCATCCCCATCTCTGCTCGGAGGCTCTGGTGTGTGAGAAATGTGTCAAGCTGGGATTAATCCTGCCCTGGGGCACCCTCGGCAGCTCACCCCTGCCGCTCAGCCAAGCTGTTTGTCTAACCCCGTTCAGGTCTCCTGTCCCCAAGGACGTAGTACGGAGGCCAGATGAGGGAAGCAATCCAGCTGAAAACAACCCTATCACAAAAAAAAAAAAAAAAAAAAAAAGTAATTCCCAGGGTGATCAGGTCCCTGATCCAATCCACTACATGGAGCAGGGCTGTCCCAGGGAATTGCCTGGATTTTCCTCTGAAAAGCAACTTGCTGGATCAGACCCATCCTCTTCTGGGTCCCAGCACTGCCAATGTCACTAACGGCTACTGCCGAGGAGGAAAACGGCTACTGCAGAGGAGAAACCCCTTTTGCAACCTTTTAGGGAATAACCTTGACCAGGGGTTCCTGCTCATTTCAGCAGCTCTAGAGCTGCAGCCTGATGAGCATAAACCAGCCAGAAAGGGCTCCTAACTGATTTTGGTGATTTCCAGCAGACTGAGCATCACTGTGCACGTTCTGGTGTAACTGGGGCACCACTGTGCCCAGTATCACACACCCTGCTCTGTGTCCAGCCCCGGCAAATGTCCCGCGCCTGCTCTGCGTGCCTCTGGCTGGAGCTGGCACAGGGATGGCATGGAGGGGAGTACTCCCCACACACAGGAACTCAAACGAGGTGTGTTGGTTTGATTTTGTTTCCCATTCTCCCTCTGGAAACTGCCATGCCAAGGCACAGAAAACCAGGAGAAGTTTTGCCCTTTGCAAGCCACACTGATCCAACATGGAAAGCTAAAGCTCAATTCACTCGCATTCTCCCCCCTTTTTTTCTCTGCCACCAAAGTTTTCAGTAGAAGTCTCTTGTTTGGGGACAGCAGTGGCTTGGAGTACTGTGAGGTTCTCTAACAACAGGCTCCATACCAGAACCAAGCACTGTTCCTTTAACTCCTCCCCATCCAGTGCTTTCGTTAGGGTTATTATCTCGGGGTGGGTAATTAATTCTCTCGAGCATCAGCAGCTGGCCCTGGGTGGGAGCTGTGCTGGTGAGAGCAGCAGAGCACAGGATTGGGTTGTAAGATGCAAGAACACCTGTTCGTGCCTCTTGTTTTCTCCCTAAAATCTATAAAGTGGGAGAGGGAAGGAGGCAAGATCCCTGTCTGCTCTGCTCCAGAAAGGTGCCTGTGGGAAGCCACAGCATGGAAGGAACTGCCTTTCCTTTTTGCAAGGTAAGGGGATGCATCAAGCACTAATTGCTCAAGTGGGTGTTGAAATGTCCGTGTTCCTGAAAAGCACTCCTTCCTGTGTCAGGAAAGCTGCAGGGTGAGTGTTGAGTTGCTGGGGTCCTCCAAAGGGTGTTTGAAGTAGCAATAAAAGGAATTAGGACCAGAAATGGGGCAGGGTGCTGCCTAGGCTTTGCAGAGAGCAGGTGTGGATGTTGGGGCTGAAGTTGTGGCCATCAAGTGAGTTGTCTTGCTCATTTGCAAGTTTTGAGTGCCCAAAGGGGAAAAACCAGTCAGGAAAACAGAAAGGAGAGGTGACATCCTCGTTTGTGCTACAGGTCCTGCTGTGAGTGAGGAGGGGCAGACTGCTAACCTCTGCCAATGCTTTACTGGGGTGGGCTGGGCCATGGCTGAGCTGGCAGGATGGGTGCGCATGAAGCCAGCCCAGAGCATCCTCAGCCTGAAAGCATATAGCCAGGGGTTGCCACATTCACGGAGCTTCTGTGCAGTATTGCCACTGCTCCTGTGTGCTTTACTGGAGAGCAACACGGGGAGATGGGAGACTCTGTCCCTGCAGCCCATCTCTGGGACAGGATGAGCAGGGAAGATGCACATTACAGACACTTGCAGCAAAAACTGGCACTGAACCCTCCTTGTTAGGGTGCACTGTGGGGTGGCAGACAGGACATCTCTTAAAATGAAAGACTGGGCCAGGCTGGCTGCTCGCTCCTGCCTGCGAGGACTCACAGCTTGTAAGTGTCCTAATGTAAATTAAGCTTCTTCCCCACCTGGTGGCTTTGGGGGTGGCTCTATCTCCACTGTCTCCCAGATGTGAGATGGGCTGATCCAGAGACTGCAAGGGGCTCGGCTGCAAGCAGCCTGGACCATGCTCTCCACAGATGAGAAAAGGGTGCTGGGCTGATGTACCCTAGAAATCTGTGCTGGGGGCCATCGCTTGTCCTTTCCCCATTCCCAGCAGTGCCCTGGTCCTGGGATGTGGGATGCTGTGGGCTTTTAGAGCCAGGCAGGGCTGAGTCCTGAGCATCGCTGCTGCCTCTGCCTCCTCTTGGGCTGGCAATGGCTCCTTCACCTTCCCTGCCATAAAGAGAAGGGCAGAGGTGCTCCAAAAACTGGCAGGCACCTCTGCCCACTGATCCCCTCATGGGGCTCACCCCACACAGCAGGGGACATGTCCCCCCTGTGGGTGACAGAACTGGCTGAAATGGATGGAGCTGTAATGGAGGCACCTGCTGGCAGGGCTACCTGGGAGATGCTCTTATCTGTCATCTGATTTATCCAGGTTAAAAGGCTGCAATCAGTCACCAAGGTAGATTCATTCCCCAGTAAATAGTGCCCAAGGGCTTCCAGGACCTATTTTACTGCTAAGCACTCTCTTTCCAATGCTTGAATACCTTTGTTCCCAATGGAGCCGTTGCTGGCTGATATATATATGATATGGGGAGTCCCAGTGACTTTTTTATTTTTGCTCTGCACAGCTCCTGGCCTTGTCTCGGCTGCATTGGGCTGCACGATGAATGATCTGTCCAAGGCTCCATTGTGTCTGGGGGCAAATCCAGGCGAGACTGCTCTTGGCTGTCCGGAGACCTGCCTCTGCAAAACAGGCTCTGCCCAAAACCCAGGCGACTGGCATGGTGAAAAAGGAGAGGTTTGGTGCGGAGGGAAGCGATGCTCTGAGTGC
Source organism: Cariama cristata (assembly GCF_000690535.1). NCBI lineage: Eukaryota > Metazoa > Chordata > Aves > Cariamiformes > Cariamidae > Cariama > Cariama cristata. The sequence goes on from NW_009626499.1 coordinate 3,276, forward strand.
TGGTGGGGCTGGCTGAGGTCTTGGGCTGGGTGGTGAGCGTGACCCAGCTCTCCTGCCCTCGCTGCTGTCGCTGGGGCACTTTGGGAGGGGGGGAGAGAGAGGTGGGCTGAGGGAGGGTTATGTGCTATGGGTGCCCAAACAGTTGCTTTCTC
>NW_009626499.1:3443-11388 GCF_000690535.1 Cariama cristata
GACCTGCCTAGAACCTGTCCCCTATCACAGGTGAGTCCCTTCAGGTTTGGGTGCCTCCAGGTTTCGGGAGGACTCCCGAGCTGTGAAAAACACTGACTGACATCGCTCTGACAGTGATGCCTGGACCCCAGTGATCCCCAGAAAAAGGGCCCTCTCTGGCATTCAAGTGCCACCTCTCGTGACATACCACAAAGCCATTCTAGTTTCCTCTGGGCATTGAGCTCCCCTGCCCAGGCCCCGCTCTTTGTGGGTATGTTTGTTTCTGACTTGGTGGTGGAGGAAAGGGAATCTCTGGCAAGAAGGCTATGGACACAATATCAGTTTCAATCTTCATTTTATTTTGCTTTCTTTTCATCCCAGTTGAAGCCAACAACACAGACCCCCAAAACTGCTGGCAATGGACTGCCATCCCCATCCAAGCTCCAGGGGCTGCCTGCTTCTCCACCCCAAAGGCCAGAGGAAAGGCTGCACCCACCCCCCTCCTTGGGGGAGAGCTCAGGAGTCCTTTTCTCCTGCACCTTGTTCCTGTATACCTTTCAGGCACTTGTCCTGCAAACATCTGAGATTTGACTGCTTTTATTATTTTTCCTGTCTTTGACAAACCTCTTAAGTAGTTCATCATCCCAAATCGGTTTGCTAACTTCCTCCTCCTCCTCCTCCTCCCCCTAATTAGATTTAGAGAGAGGGACTAATGGAGTATTACTGGGAGGGACTAGGCAAGCTTCTCAAAGTGCTTACCTAAGGGGAGAGCACTTTGACTAATAGATGCGCATTAAGGCTGTGCATCCTCGTTGTCCTGAGAGCAGGAGGAGGGGGCCAAGAGCCCAGAGCAGAGCTCCAGATATTGGTATCACTGGCTCTCTTCAGGTTTCCAGAGTGTGCTATATAGGTGGACCATTACTGCTCTCAGATGCACCCTTAGGGATGGGTTTAAAATTTAACTTGTCCTTTGGTAACACCCCAGCCAGGTGGGTTTGATTTCCAGTAGTTGCAATGTGGTCCTTTGCCAGCTAGAGATAGGAGCTTTCCTGCTTGGGGGAAGGAGGGCTTTTTTCCCCTTGCAGTGTTCGTATGGCACCCAGCGCGGAGGGCTCCTTCAGTCCCCTGGGTGATCTTCTGAAGTGAGGAGCCTGCACCTGTGCTTTGAGCATTGGATCACCCAAAGCTGCCCTGGGACAAGAGACTGGGACAGCCAGAAGGAGGGCAGAGGGGTCTGTCTAGTGCTACAGGGCACTTCAGGAGCTGCGGTATACCTAGACCTTCCTCCCAGGAATGTCACAAGAGTGTTTTCTGCTGGTGCTTTGGCTTTAAAGCCTCCTGTGCATTTTCCAGGGGCTGTACCTAGCACTGGAGGCTGGAGCGATGCAGAACCACTTAGCCTGAGCTTTGGGGATGCACTGGGATGATAGGCAGTGATGTTCACTTTGTCTCTCTACCCCTGCTCCTGCAATTCTCTTTCTGAACCCATGCTAGAGTGCAGAACCAATTGGATCAGCCTGGCAGCCATCACCAACGTCATCTGCAACCTTCAAGTGTTTTGCAACTCAGTCCTCTGGACCCCTGGAGGGCATCACATTGACATTTTAAACCCAGTAAATGGCAGCAGTGCTGGGAGACACCAGGAGAAATGTCAAATGTTTCAGTAAGCCATGGGAAGGGGTGGGTTTGCACGTGTGTGTTTCCTGGTTAAGTGGATGGGGACACCTAAACTTGGCAGGGAGGTAGCAAAGGGAGCTCAGTGGGGGTGCAAACCAGTGGTGGGCAGAGGGGATGGGAGAGGACATAAAAATGGAGAACTGGGGCTGTCATGGCCACAGTGCATAGTCTGAGGGAGAAAGGCTTTCCAGAAGCTAGGTTTGGAGAAGTGAAGTAATGACATTTATTAACTGTGGTGGCCAGGTTCAGGGGACTCCTGATGGTTGGGTCTGGAGGTGGCATCAGGAGACGACAGCTCATGGCATGTTTCTGAGACTCCTTGTTGTAGCAGGGACAGAGCAACTTGCTAAGTGGACACAGCATGTGCATGCAGCCAACCCCACATTTGTGTTTCACTTGGGCTTTCCAGGTATTCCCAGATTTCCCTCTGCCACATCTTGTTGGAGCCACCTTTTGGTGTCTGACCTCTCATCAGTCTCACCCTAGGTAAGCACTGGCTATTTGGGAAGATTTTTGTGTGTTCCTGGCTTTGCTCCCTGATTTGCAGTAGCTCTGTAACAGGAGAGATGTAGGGATAGACCCAGGATGGGTTCAACTCATCCAGCTTTACTCAGTCAACACCTGCTCTGAGTCACCTGAATTCCTGGTGCTCTCCAGGAGGATGCCAAAACTGAGCTCCATTTTTATGTCTTCTCCCATCTCCTCTGCCCACCACTGCTTTGCACCTCCACCGAGCTCCTTTTGCTATCTCTATGCCAAGTTTAGGTGTCCTTATCCACTTAACCAGCAAAATCGAGCCAAATTGAGCCTGAGCATCACTGCATAAGGAGTCTGTGGGCAGTGATGGAAACATCACTCTGCACCTCATTCATCTCTTACACTGGCCAAGGGCATGAAACCCCCAAGTGCAGACACTGATACGAGGGCTGAATTTGGCCCAGCTGCAGGGTAGATTGCAGCCTGTGTCTCTGGCTTTCAGGCTTCAGGGTTTTGAGTGCTGGTACCTGGCGTGGTGTGTGCTGGGAGAAGGGAGGAATCCACCATGGCAAGAAGAACATCCCCAGGATAACCGACTATGTGCATGTAAAGTCAAGAGGAGGGGATACAACACGCTCCTGTTACAGGGTGGGGGGGTTGGCACTGTCCTGGCCACCCACTCATGCAAGGGGCTTCTTCAATCTTATTTATCCTGGCACTGGGGAGGAGGAATATCAGAGCTCCCCACAAGCTGGACACTGCTCCCTCCCTCCCTGCCTTGGCGAAGGCGCGATGTGAGGTCATGGAGCGGGGTCACTCTGTAGTGCTCCCATCAGGGAGGAAGCCTTCCCGCGCCCTGGCAAACCCCTAGTGAAAGACAATCAGGCTCGCTGTCACCGAGCTAATTCCGATGGCATAAAAGCAGTAATGAAATTCACGGCAGGATTAGCCTCTCCATCCAATGGGCCAGCGCCACAGTGACATATCGTGCTTCTTGCCCGAATGTAACACACCATCTAATTTACGTAGTGTAGCGAGCGGGAATGAAATGTTCATAAAGAATTGCTGAATCTTGTCACCTTAACTGCGGCCCCGGGCTCTGAGGCATCTGTCAGGGAGAGGAGAGCGGAGAAGGAGGCTCCTGCCTTGCAAAGCTGCGACCAGGGCTTTGGGAAAGGGGAGATGGCTGCATTAATCTTCTAGGTCTGTGCGATGGAGATGCAGCGCGTGGGGATGAGGACTCCAGGCTGGAGGAGGGGGGCTGTACAGCCTCCTTGTGTGTGCACACTGTACTGAGTAGTGCTGGCGACAGGGAAGGAGCTGTTAGATTTTCCCCACCCCCAGAACTGCATGCCCGGGAAGCGTGAGAAGGGACCTGTGGTGGTGTGGAAATAAGGGGCAGCATCCCTGGAGATGCACATGCTCACAAGTTCCCAATTTCCATGCTGGGTCCCATGTGCAGGTGCACACTGCTTAGCAACCCTGGGTGTTCGCCTGTCTCGGGAAGCACGTGCATGTGTGCATAACGCTTATGCTGGGGCTCAGCAGCCCCATTCCCCCCCACTCCCCTCCCCAAATGTTTATTTGCAGTTAATTTTCATGGATCCTGATGGCTTGGATCCTGCTAGGGGGGATCATGTTTGCCTCTTCAGTCAGAAAGTTTGCAGAAAAAAATGGCCCTTTCCTGTTGTGTTTGGAGTAATAGCGTCTTGGTGTCCGGAGGGGAGTTGGCAAGCGAACAGGGAAGTTTATTAAGAGTAAGAGATTGAATTCCACTGGGTTTAATTGGAAGTGCTTGAGCAAACAGGGGAGGGAGCTGCCCAGTCCAGTCCCCTGGAAACAGCAGTGCTGTCCCCGGGCTTCATGCCCTTGGGGCTGGCTGGTCCCAAGACCACCTCATCTCCTTGTCTGCTGGGGAAGCTCCAGGGTCTGGCTTGTTTGCTTCCTTGAGGTCATCTGTGCACCTCAGCCTTGTCTTCCTACTCCATCAGTAGGTAGAATCCCACATGGGCTCTGGAAATGCTGCGTCAGGAGGGATGCAGCTCTGAAGTGGCTGGGAGGAGGCAGTATTTGGGTCCGCATTTCACTTTGGAAGCTGGTTCAGGGCACAAACTGTGCAAGTGAGACACCGATCTTGTCCCTCTGTGCTGACCCCTTCCCCTCCCATGAAAATCTGGGTTTTCTCCTTGAGCAGGGACAGCACAGCTCCAGGCTGGGGCTCAACAGCAGCCGGATGGGGTGCAGGTATGAGGTACATAATTTGCAACTGGGATATATTTTGGGAGAGCAACCTAAACTTGAGAGGCCTGCTCTGCCTTCCCATTTTAATGCAAACAGGGAGTGAATCCACTTTTGGATCTCAATCCCCACATTGTCCTTTGGGGCACAGAAAGGTCTCCAAGTTGGATTCCCATGGATGAAACCCATCTGCCTGCCTTGGGCTGGGCTGGATGCTGCCTGCAGAATGAGCTGCAGCACCTTTGTGCCTCTGCAGCACTGATACTTGCAGGCATGTAAAGCAATATGGAAATGTGCCTTTGTGGCTGCAAAAGGAGCTGAGTGCCAAAAGCCTGATCTCCCTCCTAGAAAAGCTTCTCCTGCAAGATCTTCTCCTGTCCCTCACTGAGCTGAAAGAGGCATCAGATAATCTCTTTGCTGATGAAGGAAAATGGGGGCTCAGACATTTGTTTCACCTTGAATTCAGCTGATCGCTCTGGTGAAAAATTCCAAATTAAAGGACAATAAATAATTTATTACTTTATTTACTTTAATTCAAAAAATTGCTTCCCCACAAATTAAGATATATTGCTTCAAATTAAGTGTTTCATTAAATCTGAGATTAAACTTTTTGGGGGCTGGGGAAAGGAAGACTTTTTAATTTGGCTGAAAAACCTGAAAACTGCTGTTTCCTGTTGGTTTAATTGCAAACTCTGGAACAAAAGTGACAGAAATTTTACAAAGTGCAGTTGTGCTGGTTTGGCCTCTGCTCCCACCCCTCTGGGAGACCAGTTGGTTTTTCTTCCAGACTCTCCCAGGGTGGCACATGGCTGCAGACTTTCAGCTGCAAATCCAAAGGGAGCATGTCTCTAATTCCAACCAAACCTCACAGGGATGTGCTTTAATTGAAGCACTTTGTGGCTCTTAGGCTTTGTGAAGCCTTGTTTCTCTACAACCTCGCTTCATGGGTGAAATTGCCATAGTGGCTGACTGTGCTTCAGCTTTCACCTCTGAGATGAAAACGGGGAATTTCCCAGGCACAACTCTCTTATTCTTGTCCTACTTTGTGTATAACAGTGTACGCTCTTTGGGTTTTTTATATATCTCTCTCTATCTTTTTAACTTCCTTTTGGTTGATGCCCTGTGCTGGGACTCCTGAAGGTGAGATTTCAGCAATACGCTATACCCCAGGTTCCAGATGTGACCCTCACCTCTGAACATGAGATGTAACCTCATGTCTCTGCTTTCTTCTGTTTTCATCCGTGTGGAGCTTTTCCCCAGGTTCTCACTAGTATGATGGCCAAGCCGCAGAGGTGAATGGGACAGACAGCCTTGCACAGGTGGAAATCTATGTAGACTGAAATGAATGAGTTCGCTAGTTCTCTGGGCAGTGATCTGCTTTGTACCGCACCTGGCGTGATTGAATCTGCTACAGGGTGGGATCTCTGGGGCCTGTCTGGCTACTGCATGTTAGTACCAGCTTTTGTAATTTATCAGGGGCTACTGGAATGGCTTTCACTTCAGCTCATGCCTCCCTAGGTACTCATGCACCTACACACCAATATAGTCACTGCAGAGCACCTTAGTGCCCTGTGTCCTTAAGAAGCAGGGAAAAAGACTGTGCTGCTCAATTTAGGAACAACCTGGACAGACACAATTACAGGAGCAAATAATTGCTAAGGGGTCCTATCCTTTCCCCTCAGACTCTGCAAGAAAACCCAAGCTCTAGGTTGAGGACAAGCAGGAGAATTGTAGGTCCTATGAAGTGGTGCTGGAGAAATACTCCCTCCCCTGTCAGAAGTACCCTTGGCCAGCAGGCTTTGAAAGGCAGAAGTGCAGAAACTAGCTGGTCATGACTGCACCCTTCCTGGTGACCTCTTCTCCTCCCACGTTAGCATGTCCTTCACTTGTGATGGTATCTGCCCCAGGTTTGCAAAACTGTTCTCATGGTTGTCTTTAACAGGAGGGTTAGAGCAGCAAAAGGAGTGTGTTTGGGATATTGGGTGGTGTCCGATGGAGGCAAAAGGCCTTGTGATACCTGCTCTGGGCTGCTCTGAACTGGGCTGGTAGGACCCTGGGTAGAGGCAAGGCTGTGCGCTCTGTTTCCCTTAGGATTTCAAAGGTTTCCCTAGAGGGAAACCTCTCCTGTGAAGGTCTTTTTGCTTTCAGGAGAAGTTTCCCTCTAGGGAACCTTTTAAAGGGCTGGGAAAATTTCTTTTTCCAAGTTGTCCTTCAGGCACTGAATGGCAGGGACACGGCCCATGAGGAAGGCAGCACATGGGGTATGGGGGTTGGCTCTGCAGGCGGGGTACCAGCCTCCTGCCCTGAGCAGGTGAGTGATGCTGGAGAAGTAACCTCTGAACTGCATGTATGTCAGCACCTGGAACTCGGGTCACTCTTGGATTCATTGGGTCCATGGCAAAGGGCAATTGCTTTTGGACCTATGAATCGTAACGTCCCTCTGAGACACAGGGAAAGCTATAATCGCTGCAGCAAGTGGGCTTTTGCCAGGCAAACTCTCTTATGTACTTACTATGTAAGTCAAGTATTTACAGGAGATCTTGCTGCCTGTAACTTAAAGCTTTAGCGAAACAAATTGGAATTGCCTTCTGGAGGCCATTGTTATAAATTACAGCCCCAACATCTGTCCACATCTGCAATGTCTAGACAACCCGTCTTGGCTAGAAGAGCGAGCGTGGGGAAGGCTGTGATCACAGTGGGAGGGGAAGCGAAGGGCTTAGGCTGGGGCTGTGCTGAGCACCCCAGCTCATGCTGCCCCCCTGCTTTTGAGCATGATGCTCAAAGTGGGGTCCACCTCAGCCCGGCCAGGAGGTACTTCCAGGGGTATCTGAGCCAGGAGGAGCCACATCTGCCTTCCCCCCATTGCAGCCTGCAGATCGACACCAGCAACAAATTTGGCCCATGGAAGCCTCGACTGCTGTTGCCTTATTTATCGCATGTTGGAGGATGCGAGGGAAGGCAGCGCCTTCAGGCAGGCTTGTTCCTGTCTTTCCCTGGCCCCTGTGCAGCGCTTGCGATAAAGAGGCCGGGCCCGTCAGCTGAACGATTGTATTTTTTTTACAGTTCCTAGCGCAAGCCTTCTCATTTATATGTAAAGTAGCCATTAGTCATAGCTCTGTTCCCTCACACTGCCTGATGTACAATCACATTTTGCAGTGGATGAATCTTTCCACACAGCTGCTCTGCTATGAATAATCCGTTGCTGGGCCCATAAATCAGAAAAAAATCATGCACCTCCTTTGCCTGATCCTTATACAAAGTCATATATTTTACATGAGGACAAGCTAAATATTCATGAGGCTTTAAAAGGCTGTTCTGACTACAAGGTACTTGTTGGGGTTGTTTTTGTTCTGTCGGGTCAGGTTTGGTGGTTTGGGTTTGTTTTTCATCCTCATAAGAAGAAATCTTTCTTCCCCCTTCACCACCCTCCAGGCAGCAAGGCTGAGCTCCTGGCGATGCTCCTCTGGGCTCTTGCGTTGAAGGACCGATGAATTCATCATCACTGCCATCTCAAGGACGGGCTGATGGAAGGTGATGCAAACACTAGAGGACACATCCCAGAAGTGGGGGGGGG
>NW_009626499.1:11432-16315 GCF_000690535.1 Cariama cristata
GGGGATAAAGAAGTGCCTTCAGCTCTGTGCTGGGGGCACCTGGCTGGCTGCGAGTTGGGCTGCGTGTTCCTGTATGCGCACAGCCTTTCTGGGCAGCTCAGTGCTTGAGACCAGGGCCTCTGGCAAGATTGTCGGGGAAACTGGGAAGGCTGCCGACAATGGCTACAGCCCCTGGTCAAGAACATCACTGTCACCCTGATTTCTGTTAATCCATATTTTAAACAAAGTACCTACAGAGTCCATGGAGAGGACTGGGACTAGGTCTTCCATACCTCCAGGTGAATCCAGGAGGGGACCAGTGCCATGCAGCCCCAGTGGTAAGGTGGGAAATTGGGAAATGAACTCAGGATCCCAAACTGCCAGGACCTGGCCTTTCCGAGACATTCCTACACTCTGCCTTGGTCATCCAGAGCGTCCAGCGGCAGCAACAACGCTGTGCAAGCAGGGAGGGCTCTCAAACCCCAGGAGGGACAAGTGACCCTGATAGTGTGAAGACAAGAGGTTTTTCACCTGGTATCTGCTGAATTAGCAGCTCCCCATCACTGAGAGGGACCAGTCTCATGCTTCCCTTCCCTGCCCTGGAGTGCAGTTCCCACCCACCCTTGCAGTAGCTCTGCCATTTGATCACAAGAAAAGCCAGTTTGTGTCGCCAACAAATAAATGTTTAGTTTGTATTTCCCGATTATAATTTTTCTGTCACTATAATGAATAAAAACAGTTCACCATGCTAGCAAACAAGCATCAGAGCTGGCACAAGGTGAGAGGAGGAAGCATGTGGCTGGCAGAGACAGGAGAGAGGATACAGCTCCCCTTTTCAGTAGCACAAGGGATAAATTCAGCTCACCCTGTAATGTCAATCCATAGCCTGACTGTTTTGGTTTCTCTGCAGACAAGCCTCTCTCTCTTGTCATCCTTTCCATGTGCAGCCTTGTACATCTCATTAGTACCAGGTAATAGGTACTGTCCTGCTCCAGCCATACAGTGAACATAATTCATACTATGTGGTCTTGGACTCTCTTCTTTTGCTCTTGCATGACTGAGTGACAATGTCCCTTTGTCCTAAAAATGCCCCTTTGCCCACAGGCTGGAGGGCGCCATCCTGCCCCCAGATCCCCCAGGCTACTGCACACCAAGCCTCTTTAGCTGAGATGCAATCGCCCTGTGTGAAACACACCGCTGTCACGGATGAGCTGGGATGGAGAGGCCGAGCTGAACCACGGGGACATTTCTGGGTGCAGGGGTCCCTGTCTCCCTCTCACAAGCTCTTATGCTATCAAATGTTGTCTGTGTGCTCAGCACTGTGAAACATACCCACAATAAAGGCAGCTGCTGCTGCCGAGATCTTGTGGGACAAAGGGAATAACAAAAGGTTCCTCCACCAGTGCTCTCCCCTCTTTTCTCTTCCCTCCCTTTTTGCTGCAACTTGGAAAGAATGAAGTCAAGGGACTGCCAATGCAGAGGAAAACAAGGCCAAGCACACACAGATGGTGAGCCCACAAATTTAATTTAAAATCATCCTTTATTATTCAAAATATTAAAATTCAGGCAATAATGCCCATAGGAACTGCACTGATTAAAGCTCCCTAATGTTTCATGGCCAAATCTTGCTGCTTCCTCCGAGGGTCACTGGGACAAGAAGTGAAACCCCTCTGGAGCACAGAGAGAGGTAGGGCTGTACCTGCTGTAGATCGCTTAACCAAACAGTTACTTACTGACCCAATCAGCTTCACTTAAAGCAAAGCACCAGCTGTTCCTTACCCAATTAATGATTGCCACAGCAAATTAACATGGCGTTACACCAGGCGTGGATGTGGTCCGCAGAGTCCAGAATGCACAGAGCAATATGCTATTGCAAAAATAATCACAGTAATATCTTTACCGTTAGGTAGCATCCTTCATCTGGAAGGATGGTGAGCTCCCTGTGCGCTACATGGCTTGCTTCATGCAACATGCTCTGCAGTGAGGGTGTGGAGGCCAGGAACAGGGGTATATGATTGCTGTTTCAAGGGAAAAGTAAAGAGGAGCTGGTCAGAGCAGGTCTACTGTGGCAGAGACAGTACTGACCACACGTCTGGCTCCTGGTTCCTGCAATCCAAACAAATCACTATTTAATTGGTTGTAAATCTGCTGAACTTGAAGTGCGCGTCCCCTCTGCCTTATACACCACGGTCCTCTCCAATGCCTCTCCTCCTGCTGTGTGATGTGACACTCTGATGGCACACGGCTGTAGTGGGGATCTGGTGTGTGTCACAGCTCGGTGTGCTGGCCATTCTGCTCCTCTGGGCTGCAGCAGACACAGTAAGCTGGTGGGCACAGAGCTGGCCATCCAGCTGCAGTGAACATCCCATGGTGGGAAAAGGCCACAAGGCTGGGCTGCAGATGCAGGAATCCAGGCGAGGTATTACCTCCATGCTCAGTGCTGCCTCTCCAAGTCCTTCCTCGGTCTCTCTGTGCTGCGGTGGACACTCTTGCCCTGTCCCTCTGCAGCTGTCCTGCATCGTGGGGTCTGATGGCAGTATATCAGAAAAACTGAGCCAAAACTATCATTAGTTTTGGCTCCACTTTGTTCATGCTTTTTATGACTCAGAGATGTTAATCCCCTATAAGCTACAGTTCAGACAGATCAATCAGCCTGGAGGGCTTTGGGACAGTGGTGTCTAGTGCTGAAGCATTACACTTTTCAAATTTCCTACAATTAGGCCAGCATCAGATATTGATGACAAATAAACCATGCAATCAAAGCCTTGAGCCCATCACGCTACTACAAAGAGGATCCATTTACATCCCAGCCAACTGCAGGATGCCTGGAGGGAGGAGACACAGGACAGCCATGCCTCAAGCGCCAGCAGCCTCCAGTTGCCTGCAGTACTGTTACAGGAGCTGTCCCTTTGTAATTATAGGACTCTCTCATTATAATTACTGTTATTTATATAATTGTGGTAAGTGTTTTCAGTGCTGTCAGCAGTCTGGAAAATGCCCAGCCCCATTACAGCCAAGCATTTCAGGCATTTCACTGCTAAGAGTCTGGGTTTAAAGTATGATGACCAAGAGCGTGGCTGGGCCAGCCCAAGAACAGCAACCCACGTCCTGGTGACCTGAAAGCTTGCTTTGGAAGATTTCTATGCCTTGTGACTGTAGAAGGAGGACATAAGGTTATCCCTGCCTGCTTCTCTCAAGCCACTGTGCTGGGAGTGTAGCTCATCCCAGCATCACATCCCGGATGGGCTGACATTCCCTGTCACCTCTGCTGGGTTGTTGGCTGGAGGAGACACTCCTGGCACTGGGTCATGAGGCACTACCCAGGCTGTATGTCCTTGCAAGGAATCCAGTAATGGGCATATTCTTTGCATCATTTTTGCTCTGATCCTCTTGTTTAAAAACCTGGAGGAGATGGGGTGTTTAGAGACAATGAGGGAAGGGGGTGGTGCACAGGAGATGTTGGTTTCATACCTGCGACTTGAAACTTCACTTTATAGGTCAAACACAGGAACAAAAAGAATGGATTTGAGCTGCATGTTGGCAAGCAAGTGCTGATGTTTGTGGCTGGCTCCTTTGCACCTAAGTAGGAAGAAATTCAGGGTATCTTGCTTGAAGTGCGGAGTCAAATATATAAATGCAGCAAGGAAAAGAATTTGAGTGTTTTACCAGATGACAAACTGTGTAGGAATCAGTGTTGTGTTTGCTATAGAGAAAGGAAAAACTTATTGAGGTCTTACAATTAGTACTAAAGTCACAGGAGGTAATTTCTCCCTGCTGCTCCATGCAAGGTGGCTTCAGCTTTTGGGCACACTGTGAAAAATGTAGGAAAACTGGAAAGAGATTAGACAAACTTAACAAACCTGAGAGGATTAGAAGCAATGGCTGCCAAAGAGGGAGCTGGTCTTGTTTGGTGTACAACAGAGAAGATTAAAGAGAGACAGTGGGGATATGGTAAATACCCTCCAGTCTATGCACGGCTGCGATTAAAGGGATGCTGATCAATTCTTTTATTGTTTGCTGCTTGATTCAGCAAAAAGAATTGAGTCCAATTTTCAGGGAAAATTGATTTAGGAACATTATTAGGAAAAAAGCTAAGTTTAACAGCACCAAAGCACCATGGGAGGCTGTTTATTGTGAGGAGTTTTCTTTATGGGATGGTTTTGAACAAACATCCCTCAAGAATGATGTAAGTCTACTCGATCCACCCCAGTGATGCAAGCTTCCCCATTTCGTGTCCCCTGCCAAGGAGCAGCAATGGCCCCTTTGGATTGACTTTCTCTCCAGACGAAAGTCACCAGATATTTTTGGTGCTTGTTCTGCGCAGGCAGGGGTACGCCAGTGCACGAGATTAATTTTAGATGGTGTACCAGTAACAATCGACTTGAAAATCGACAGTACACAAGCATGGAGTGCAACTGGAGCGAAAGAAGGGAGCAGCCAAGCTCTTGCGGGCGCCGTGGGCCGCGGGTGAAGCGGCCCGGGTGGGGAACCTGCTGCCAGCTGCCCCAGCACCCCGCCATTAGCCACATGTGAGCTGCTAATGGAGGACAGCCTCACACCTCACCGGGAAAGGTCCGGAGCTGGAGGTGGCTCACCTGGCCCCTGCAGAGAGGGGCTTCCCCTCCGTCCCCCGCCCCTAGTAGGGATGCCCCCTCAGTCCCTGCCCTCAAGTTACACCGTCATCAGCCCAGTAGTACTACAACTCCCGTCGACCTCCTCTGTCCAGGACGGCGCATGCGCCTGCCGGCTCCCGGCGTGCCCCCGGCCCCAGGGCCTTTTGGGCGTTGTAGTTCTTTCGCAAAGCTCGGGCCCTTGCCGGTAGCGCGGCCGGGGACTCCATTTCCCGTGGGCCTGCGGCCGGCGCATGCGCTCTTGGGGCAGCGGGGCGAGGTTTGGGAGGGGGG
>NW_009626500.1:0-299 GCF_000690535.1 Cariama cristata
TCCTGCTCCTCCTCCTCCTCCTCCTCCTCTCGGGGACGTCCCCTTCCCATCCAGTAACGCGTGGGACCAGCTCATCTCGTGCTCTGTTTGTGGTGGACCTTTTCCAGCTGCTTGACCTCAGGCCTAACTCAATGCTGCTTCTGAACAAACTCCTGTGTGGTTCTTGGTTGTTTCGGTTTTTTTTCCTTTCCTTTTGTTTGTCTGTTTGTTTCTTTTTTCCTTTCTTCTGTCTTTTTTTTTTTTAAGAGACTGTTTGACCTTCCTCCCTTTCTCCTCCTCCTCGAATCTTGCTTTTCTTT
>NW_009626500.1:424-924 GCF_000690535.1 Cariama cristata
CATCTCATTCTGAGCATCCTTGCCAGCTCCCCCCAGCCGCTCTCCTGCTCCTGGGGCCGGGCTTCTCGCTCTTCCTTGGGCTTCTCCTCCCTGGGACTTGTCTTCTTGAGGCACCTGGAGGGATCGCCACCCGTCCCTCTCTTTCTGGTTTTTTGGTTTTTTGGTTTTTTTTTTTTTTTTTAATTTTCATATAACAACTACCTCGCAGCAGTTGGAGTTGTGTGTGAATTTTCTTGGTGTGAACCCGTGGGTAGGGCAACAAATATAACATGAAAAGATCTTGGCCAGTTCTTTCTGCAAAAAGCAAATCCGTGTTGCCTGCGCTGGCTGTTGGTTTGGTTTTTTTCTCCCTTCCCTCCCCCTCCCCTCCTGCCGTTTTCTGTTCATTTAAGAGCTCTCAGAGCTTCACGCCACCAGTTTCACCAGCTTCAAGCAAGGAGGATGCCGGGCAGCGCCCGACCCCCCTGCCCACCCGGGCAGCACCCATCCCACCGCGGAAA
>NW_009626501.1:0-2916 GCF_000690535.1 Cariama cristata
TTGGGGCCCAAAGGGAAGCGCTCCTGTCCCCGGCTCCTTGTCCTGCTCCCTGGGACAGCCGGGGGGGCTCTGCCACTTCTCCATTCCTTGGGGATGGAGTGAGGAGGGGGCCGATGGTCAGCAAAGGAGCTCCCCTTTGATGTCCAGATTTTCTCCCCCTGCTGAAAAGCCGGGTCAGAACCAAATCTGTATTTCTACCCTCTTGTAGAGGAAACGGGGGGGTGTTTGGGGATGTTCCCAGCACCGGGCAGGGAGTGGATGTGGTGTGTTGGGATGCCCAAGCCCGGTGGCTACAAGGTCAAACGGGACCTGGAGCAGCTCAGCCTTGGCACCGGCCCTACGAGGACCTGGGTGGGTGACAGCCCGTGCTCCAGCCCACTCGCCACCTCAACAAACACGGAGGGAAGAGGGAAGCGTTTAACCCAGTTTTGCAGAGACGGAGCGAGATGAAAGGAGTTGCCCGAGGTCATTCTATAAATCTGGGGCAGAGCTCAGATCCCAGCACGCACCTTCCCCATCCTCGCTCCAGCCCCAGCACGGCCGATCTGGGGCAGGCTGGTGTCTGCTCACCCTCTCCCTTTGTCTTGGCCATCGCTTTGAAACACTCTGGGGCGCTTTCATCCGTACCGTGCCAGTTCTCACCGCTCGAGGCTGGCATCTCCTCTGCTCCCAGGTGCTGGGCCAGCGGACACGAGCCCTGCGCATCCCGGGAAGGTCCCACCAGCTTTCTCCAGCCACGGGAGAGGTCAGCCCTCGCCTGAGATGAATCCCGCGATGCTCTTTTGGAGTGGGTGGCAAAGCCGAGTCCTTGTCACCTCAATTAAAGAGGTGCCCAAGGTGGGTGGGAGGCAGTCGAGGTCCTTTTGCTGAGCTGTGGAGCAACGGGGCTTTCTCTGGCCCCGATGCTCGAGCACTTTAGGCGCTGCTCGGGGGAACAGGGGGGACTCAGGACCCTTGTTTGCCTCCCGTTAACTGCCCCTGCGCGGTTGGAGCAGGGCGAGGGTTCACTGGCAGCATGTGCCCCCTCTCTGCCCCGTGTCCTTGTCCCTTGCGAGGAGGGGATGGGTGGGCACCGACGGAGAGATGTCGGGCTCCCTGCAGCACCCCAAGGGCGGTGATGCTCAGGGTGGGCTCCATGTCCCCAAGTTCAGCTCCGTGTCCCCAAGTTCAGCACAGTGCCTGCACCCGGGCAGCTTGTCCAGCCTCCCATCGCCGTCACAACCCTCCGTAGCTGTGGGTATTCCCATCAGCTTGGAGCTGCCGTCTGCCTTGTTCGGTGAAGTTGGTGCTGCCTTGCTGGGAAAAACCCAGCGTGGGCTCGTGCACGGTGCAAACCCTTGCCGTGTTTGACAGCGATGCTCTGCCGGCTCCCTCCGTGCCACAGCCATGGGAACTGGTCGCATCCTGCCTGCCTGACTCAGCGAGGTCCCAGCTGGCCTCTGCGAGGGAAAAAAAATCCATCCCTGGTGGGAGGGGAGGCTGGGGCAGGGCGAGGAAACAAACCTTCCTCCCCTGGGAGCCACAACCCCCTGGGAGATGAGTAATCCCCTCCCTCCCCAGCTGTCCCGGGTCTCTGCACACCGGGAAACGGCTTCTCCGTGAGGCTGGTGGCCCTGGAGCCGAGGGGACCGGCAAAGCCACCGTGATCCAGAGAGGGTCCCTGCTCCCAACTCCACATCACTGCCGGCTTCACTCACGCTCCCGTGGGAGGTTGGGATGCTCCTGCTCCTCTTGGAAGGTTGTTTGGACCTCCACGGCACATGGCCACCCCTCAGCAATGTCCTGGCTGTCGAGGCCCCGTCAGTGTTTCCGTCTTTCTGTCCATGTGTTCAAGCGAGGCCAAGGCTGCCGTCTGGGCTTGCAGGGAAAAAAAAACCAAAAAGGCCAGACTCAGCCCCACCATCCCGGCATGGATGCATCCTTCGTGCTCAGCCAAGCCTTGGCACAGCACATTTCTTACCAACGTCCTTCTGGGCACCTTCAGCATCTTCCCGCGGTGACCTCTGGCACGGAGGGGCTGGGACTCCCTCCTCCTGCTCGGTCCAGACCCAAGGTCAGCTCCTGGTGCAGGGGTGATGCTGGCTCAGATCTGACCCCCACCAAAGGACCAGCGCCGCAACTTCCCCCCTCCTCCTTTTTCTTTTTCCACAGATGTTTATTTATTTCCCTTGTGGTTTTGGAAACCCGAGCGTTATTGTACCAAGCTTGCCGAAGCCTGGCTGACCTGGGAGGGAGAGGCAGAGCCAAGCAAGCCGGTATCTCGTGGGCACCAAGTGGTGCCTTTTTGGGGCAGGGGCTGAGCTGGTGTCCTGCTCCATCACCCGCACGCCGTGGACGCGTGGTCCCTGAGCACGACTTGTAGCCGAACGCATCCCGACACGTGGTATGGAAAGCAAACGCAACTCTCAAGGAGAGACCTCGAATTGAGTGAAAAGGCTCTGACTTCGGGCTGATGGGAACGGGAATGAGTTTTGACACTTGCAAAGCTCCTTGTGCCAACGCGAGGTTAAAAAGGCCCTTCCTTACCTGCGCCCGAGCCGGGCTGTTGCGCAGCAAAAAGCTCGTCCTAAAAACTTGCAGCCTAAGCAGATAGGAGGGAGAGGGCTGTGTGCTGCCTTTGCCCAGCCGGGGAGGGAGAGCCTGGTCCAGGCCCGGCGGGGAGGTGGTTGCAGAGCCAGAGCCGGCTTCTGCCTTTGCCGGGAGGCAGCATCCCGATGGCAGGGTCGTGGTGCAGAGGAGAACCAGAGACCCCCTCCTATGTGCAGCTCCCGGGGTCCCCTTTAAGCAAAAGACCTGGCTGGCAATTTTAATTTGTTGTTTGGGTTTTTTAAAAAAAATTGGTATTATTTTATTTGTGGTTATTTTACTTTCCAGACAAGTTTCAGCCAGCGGGGTTGCTGGTGTTTGTAGGCTGCT
>NW_009626501.1:3159-3370 GCF_000690535.1 Cariama cristata
CATGTGTGCTGAGAAAGGCTGGCTGTCCAGGAGAATAGGGGTGGGGAACGGCTGCCTTGATTCCTTTCTTTTTTTTGATTTAAATGTTGGAAATCTCCCTCCTTGCTGCATGGGCAGGGGTCGTTTCCTTCAGCAGTGAGACGGTGCTGGGGAAAAGTGCCGGGACAACCGTGCCGGCAGCGCCTGCTTCCCCAAAGCATCGCTCGCCCTG
>NW_009626502.1:0-338 GCF_000690535.1 Cariama cristata
CAACCGGGGCAATCCCCGCCTGCCTTCGCTCCTCTCCCGACGGCTGCCCAGCTCTGCCCGCTGGGGCGGCGGGACGCAGGGAAGCTCCGCACCACCCCGGCAAGCGGCAGAGGCGCGACGGCAGACAGGAGCTGTGCACCAGTGCCCTTTGTCCCCCTGGAAGAGCTTCCACCCCGACCTCACCAGCTGGACTTTGCCTCCCCCTTCTCCTGCAGCCGAAGCCAGGAACAATCGAAGCGCTTCCAGAGCGGCAAACCGAGGCAGCAGGTGCGAGGAGTTGAGTCTGCGGACAAGGACGGGGACCCTGCGCCCCCCTCCCAGCCGCACCCACGCCGCAC
>NW_009626502.1:428-718 GCF_000690535.1 Cariama cristata
GAGCCCGGCCGGCGCGCTGCGGCTAAGGCACCACCAAGGTGCCACCAAGGTGCCACCATCTGTTTCCCAGCCAGAGCAGGGGGCTTTGGGAGCCCCCTCTGCGCCCACAGACTCGCACAGCTCCTTCCCCCCGCTCTCCGGAGGACCCCTCGCCCTGCTGGGCTGCCCACGGCTCCACGGGGCACATCGCCCCGAGGGGAGCCCCTTGGGAGGGGAGCGTGCCGCTGGAAGGAAAGGGCGTCTCTGCTGTGGCCTTCGCCCCGCTCCCGCTCACGCGGTGGAGAAGAGGA
>NW_009626503.1:0-201 GCF_000690535.1 Cariama cristata
CTTGGCCCAGCCAGCCCTGCTCAGGGCCCTGCTCTCTGCTCCCCTCCTCTCGCCCTCTCTCCGCACACAGAGGGCACACAAGTCATCCCCGAGAGCCTGTGCAGGGCCTGGCTCTGCGTCTCCTTCCTCCTCCCGCGGTGGCTCAGCCCGCCCTGGCCGTCCAAGCCCGCTGCCGTCAGAACTCTCCCACCCGGGCAGTAC
>NW_009626503.1:360-560 GCF_000690535.1 Cariama cristata
GTGCCGGCCGAGCCCCTGCCTCCTCCCTGTGTGGCACGGGGCTCTTTTGCTGACGCCGGTTCCTCGCCAGCCCCATCCCGCTCTATCAGCACCTGCAATTACCCTGCTCGGACACTTGCCAGCTGATGCCTCATGGAACAAATGAGCCCCCCGCTCCTTTCATTATCTCACCGTGGAAGAGGGCACGCGACATGACCAAG
>NW_009626504.1:0-203 GCF_000690535.1 Cariama cristata
AACCTCCCCGGCTCCCCAAAACTTCCACCCTGGTAGCAGAGGGGGAACCCTAAAATTTGGATACCCCCTCCCTGCAGGCTCTGGCATCCCAGAGCTGAAGACCATCCTGACCGGCGTGGTGCTGGAGGACTACCTGGCCATCCAAAATTTTGGAGCCAAGGTGGTGGGGTTGACCTGCACCCTGGCATGCGGCAGCACTGTTT
>NW_009626505.1:0-1314 GCF_000690535.1 Cariama cristata
CCGCCGCCGGCAGAGCTCCTGCTGCCCGGGGCTGCGTGCCGGAGCCGGGAAGGGAGCAGTCGGTAGCTGTGATGCGAAGCGGATGGGGCAGCCTGGGGGTACTGGGGTGCGAAGCTGCACCCCTGGTTTGCAGCCGTGAGCGTGGCCCGGTGCCGGAGCCCGGCGCTGCCCTGGCCTGTGGTTTGCCTCCAGCCAGTTTGAGCAGCAGGACAGCACAAATGGCGAGAGGCCTTGGAGGGGGCGAGTGGAGAAGAGCAAAGACCTCGAGGTGCTCAGGGAGCTCCCTCCCCAAGCCAGAAGAGCGAGGCCAAGTTCCTGGGTGCCGCGGTGAGCAGGAACGCTGCGGGTGGGAGAGGGCTTTCTTGTGGCTTGGAAGCTGCTGCTGTTACTTCCCTGTCCATAAATCGGTGTGCGGTGCGAATCATCCCAACGGCACCAACGTCAGCTTGCAACAGCGATGCACCGACATCTTCCTCACCGCACCGGGACACCTGGTTTCGGTTGGTCACCGGTTACCCCATGGGAAGCGCCCGGCGTGACCCATGGCCGTGGTTCCCCTCTTCTGCAGTGTCTGATCCCGGGTCCTGGAGCCGGCCGACCCACATCGGCTCAGCGTGGCAATCCGGCACAGGCACAGGACCGCTTGGCAGGATGCAAAACACTCCCCTCCTCGGGCTGAGCCCAAACCAGCGCTGGGCTGCAGCCGTTCCCTGCAGAGCAGAGCCCCGCTCGCACAGATTTACACCGGCGTGTGTGTAAGTGATACTGTTCATTACTGTGATGCATGGTTAATAGTTATCTCTCTGTTTATTATCATGATGAATAACTGAAGAGTCGTAATTCTGTATACACAAATGTTTCAGCTAAACACTCACTGGAGAACGCTGGGGGAGACGCTCGGCTGACAGCTCAGTTTACAGAGTATATTCCTGTAGCTCAATTCACAATAACAAACAGATTTCCGCAGACCATAATGTTTTCTAACCCAGTGTTTATGGAAACCTCCCAGAGCAGTTTTACCGTGACTTCATCCCACCTTCCAGCGTGGTGCACGAGAGAGAACGGGGAATGTGACCTCTGCCAGGATGGACCCACGCGGGAGGTGCCTTTGCAAGAAGAGACGGTGGGACGCCGACGCCGCGTCGGCAGAGCTGACCCCGAGGGGTTGAGCGGAGCTGGGTGGCACGGCATGCTCGATGCTGTGCAGGGTACGACGCGACCTCCACCAACGCCTTGTGGTCCCAAACCCTGAGGATCGTCCCTCCTGGCACTGAGAGCCAGCCTGGAAAAACCCAGAGGGAGCTGAAGGACATG
>NW_009626505.1:1383-2850 GCF_000690535.1 Cariama cristata
CGGGGACGGTGGGACGCCGACGCCGCGGCGGCAGAGCTGACCCCGAGGGGTTGAGCGGAGCTGGGTGGCACGGCATGCTCGATGCTGTGCAGGGTACGACGCGACCTCCACCAACGCCTTGTGGTCCCAAACCCTGAGGATCGTCCCTCCTGGCACTGAGAGCCAGCCTGAAAAAACCCAGAGGGAGCTGAAGGACATGCGGCATCCCGGGCATCTGATGGCTTTGGGGGGCTGTGTGACCGCCTGTAAACCCAGCCTGCAGGCTCCCCACCGGAGCAGAGAACTGAAATGGCCTTTTTTTTTTGTCCCCCACGTCTGCAAGAGGGCAGCTCCCCGGCAACACGGGGGGGCCACGGCGGTGCCAGGGCCCACCGCAGCAGCTCATGCATCTCCTCTGGCCACCAGTGCCTCAACGGGAGAGGGAGATGCTGCCCCTCCAAAGAAAAAGGGACTGGTGAGAGCCTGGGGGTACCGGTGCCGCCTCTCCATGAGCAGCTCCCGCAGGAGAGGTGGCTGGGGGGGGCTCTGAGAGTGGAAGACAGAGGAGAGGGGGGGGACTGAAGCCTCCAAAGATGTGCTGGATCTTTCTTACTGAGTCCTTGCCGCCTTCTCTGTGCTCCTCTCCTGCTGGGGAGGGAGGAGAGGGGACACTGAAGCACCTGAAAGATTTGCTGCATTTTTCTCTCCCAGTTCCTTTGCTCGCTACCACCCAGACCCATCCGATGCCACGCTTCTCTCCCACTTTCCCCCTTCACCAGGCTGGGTCCTGCAGCCCCTGAGCTCCACGCTGTGCCAGGAGCCCCTTTCCAGCACTCGGGGAGCCATCAGCCCTTTCACCGTCCCGGCTCAGGGCCAGCACCCACAGAAGGATGGGGATGCTCATCACCCCCTCAGCGGCGAGGCCAGGAGCCCCGCTCAGCTGGGCAGAGCTCCTATAGAAGTGACTAATTGTTTCTGCCGGAGCAATGGTTACCTTCGCGGGGTTTCGTTCCAGTTCCCCGCACAAGCTCGGTGACGTCCGTGGGGCTGGAGCGGGACGATGGCCAGGTCCTCTCTCCAAGATGGGAAGAGCCATGTTCTGTGGAAAATGTCTCTTGATGTGAAGCGAAGCTCACAGAGAGCTGCTGATTTGTCACGGGCGCAGAACAACCTGAGGTTTGCAAGAAAATTATTGCTTAACCTGCCCCAGATAACAACCCCTTGAGTGGCAGGGCTGGGAAGGGGAATTTGCCGCCCCGGCTGCTGGGAAATGAAGCCGAAAAGCCCTTCGTTCCTTCTGGGGTTTCTCCACGGCTCTTAGGCTCTGGTTGAATTTTCTGTTGGGAACAACTGCTCGGAAAGGACTCGCTGGCTGCTCGCCTCGCCCGCTCCTCCAGCTGCAGGGATGTGCTCTGCCCCGATTACTGTGTTGATAATTCTGGAATTTTTCTGACTTACGGGTACCGGCGGGGGGGGGGGAGACCGCCG
>NW_009626505.1:3005-3826 GCF_000690535.1 Cariama cristata
ATCCCAGCTCACTTATTTGAGGTGCATCCTGGTGCCAGGCAGAACCCGCAGCCCTCCTGGCCACGGAAGAAGCTCTTGCAGAATTGGGGTCCATCGTACCATTTTTGGGGTCTGGCTGACACTGCTTGAACACTGGGGGTTTGTATCCAGCACCCCAATGCTCCCGGATGAGTTTGGGGGGAGATGGAGGGCAGGGCAGAGCCAGCACAGGGCTGACGGCTCCGGGGGTTTTGCAGGGGATGCTCTGTGCAGGCCAGGGTGCTGGGAAAGCTCAGCACCGAGCCGTGGCGCAGCCAGAGGGTGGGCAATGGGTACAGGAGCCCCTCCAGCCTCCCGCCCTTTGGTTGCTCCAGGTTGCACCCCAGCATGGCGCAACGATGGGCTTTTGGGGAGAGGGGCCAGTTTTCTCCACGGCTCGAGCACGGGGTGGAGTGGGGTACCAGGGATGCTGTTGGCATCCCACATCCCGCTGCCACCCTGGGGTGCTCCTGCTCATCCCTTTCCCCCGTGCCCTTCTCTCCGCCGTCGTGAACGGTCATCCCTTTCCCCCGTGCCCTTCTCTCCGCCGTCATGAACGGCCCTTTTATCTCTTGGGTAGGTACAAATGGAGCTGTCAGATGCAATCAGCCCCGCGATATGACAGGTTGCGGGAGCCGGGGCCCCTCGAACAGAGCAGCCTTGTCTGTCAGAGCCAGATGGATGAGACTCTGAAAGTAGGGCCCGGCGCGTTTTCAACTCTATTTTGGGTGAAAACACTTCTTGAAAGATCTTGAAAGGAGCTGGCAGTTTAGTAGTTCAAATGATTAATGAGCACTGGCTCT
>NW_009626506.1:0-315 GCF_000690535.1 Cariama cristata
CCTGTGGGCCCGCTGCGTGCGGGGGCCGCACCGATGTCCCCTCAGCAGTCACGGACTGGACTGCAGAAACCAGTTCCCTCGGATTCCTTGCACCAAGGAAGGGCTCGTTTGCATCCCGAAGCGTGAAAACCTGGTTGGAAAAGCGGTCACGGGGCAGGGTAGACGAAGCACCGGGAAGGGGGCAGGGAGCAGCATCCACGTGCCAGGGGCCACAGCAGGACCCACTCAGTCCCCAGTCCTAGCCCAGCCCTGTCACCATGCTGGGACACAGAGCTGGCGCAGGACACCTCTCCCACCTCGTGGTGCCGGATCCTG
>NW_009626506.1:490-785 GCF_000690535.1 Cariama cristata
GGGACGGCCGCTGCCTGACCCCAGCTGCCCTCGCCAGCCCCATGGGTTGCCCTGACCTGAAAGCGGGGCTCAGCCGGAGATAAGTGGGACGGCTGGTGGGGCACCGGCCAGTTCTGGGAACTGCCCCTCCTCCCTCATCACCCCAGGCACCCCTGCCAGAAACTTTAAACCCGGCCCCGGCTCAGCTCCAAACACGTTTGAGATCCCCAGCAGCACAATGAGTCCAGGGGTTTTCCTCCTCCTGGGGCTCCTCATCCTCAGGGCAGAGCCAGGCACCGCACCAGAGAAGGCCGGC